>NW_015386525.1:713188-716370 GCF_001527695.2 Protobothrops mucrosquamatus
GCCTCCAGAAGCGGTGAATGCTCCAACACTGGAAGTTTTTAAGAAGAGACTGGACAGCCATTTGTCCGAAATGGTATAGGGTTTCCTGCCTGAGCAGGGGGTTGGACTAGATGACCTTCAAGGTCCCTTCCAACTTTACTATTATTATTATTATTATTATTATTATTATTATTATTATTATTATTATTATTATTATTAGAAAAATGTGATAAAGATGTTGATATTCAATTGTATATGTATTAACAGCACTAAGAATTGTATTTGCCTAGTGTGGAAAAATGTATACCACCGGAAGAAGAGAGGAAGCACTGGATGGTGTAGTATTGGATCTAGATTGAGGAAGTTAATATGTACCACTGAATTACTAATGGACCCAGACAACATGTTGTTTGTTAAGTACTTATGATTGCAAAACTAGAAAATTAATAAACTATTTATAAAAAAACTATATTCTAATTCATAATTAGTATTAGATGGCAGGTAAGCTGCTAAGTATGTACCTGATAATTGCTATGCTTAATTGCACCCTGGGTCAAGAACATACTTATATTCTGAGAAAAAATGTTTACTTGGATCCCACATTAGAATGTTGGCAAATTTTAAAAGGGCATACGCATTTAAGGACACAATTATCTTCTTCTCTCTGTATTCTTTCATCCCACCTTGTTTCCGTTTTATAGTTTTCCCATCAGGATCATAGCCTGGTGGATAAACAAGTTGTTTAAACTCCTCTGCAAGGCTACCTAGTCGGCCATCCATTAGCTCAGTCTTGGGCGCTGGAAAGGAAGGAAGACTACCTTAGAACTGGTATTTAAAAATACAGAAATAATGGATATTCAATCTACACAATATATTTTTGAGCTTTAGAGCAGCAGAGGCCATGAACTGATCTATAAAATCTGACTGGACAGGAACAAGTACCAATTATTAATGCTAATTACTGAAATATTTTGCTTTGTAAAATGACATATTGAAAACAAAATAAATAACTGCTTTAAAGAATTAGAAAATAACTAGTAATTATAACTCAATAGGGGTTTTTTTTGCCTCCGCCTTCATTAACTAACAGAAATGACAAGATAATATAGATACTAGGCAGGAAACAGAAGGTAAGAATATTTGGCTAACTTAAATACATCAACTGATGAAGAATAACTGTTAAACAAGCATGTCTCAAACTCATAGTATAGATTGGAAATTGTAATCTGGGAATCTTTTAAAAAAAGATTCCAACTACCGAGGGAGACACTGAAAAATGAGCTCTATTTTTATATTTATACTTTATTCATGTTAAAAACAATCCCTACATTCAGGGTTGACTTTCAACTGTCAGGTAAGTATCTAAGCATTACAAATGTACAACTCTATCAAATATTTTTACTACTTCTGTAAAAAATATAGTTCTATAACAATTGCTTATTATATTCTTAAATGCTTATGACATATCAAAGACCATATTAAAAGCAAACTACATTATACTAAATTATTCTTGCCTGTCAGATCCTCAGCTTTTTCAGGCTCCATCAAATCTAGTGCCAGTGCTTCCAAATTCATATGATGTTGTTGAAGTACTGGATTTTCAAAACTCTCACTTCTGTCAAAATCCAGCAAAAAGTGCCAAGAATGTCATCATAATACAGAAATGAATATTCAAACACACATTGACAATTTAAACCCCCAACTTATTTTAATAAAGAATAAGAGTCTTCAAGCATAATATCTTTCTGTGGGAGGTTATCCAGTTTTGAATGCAAATGTGTCTGTCATAAAATGGAATAATATTGCAATATAGATCTCAAAAAAGAGAGATGCAGAATGTTTTGCTATTACCACTCAACTGAACATAACACAGTTGTGTAATGTTTGGTGCTCTTATAGAGAGATATTTGGTTTTTCCTTGTATTATGAAACAATAGACATCAGTTAACATTACCAAAAGAAATATTGTTTAATGAAAACCTGAAGGTTACTTTAAATATATATAGTATATAAAATATATTTAAATATATATAGTATATAAAATATACTATAGTGAATGCATTTGAAACCTATAGCAAGACACAAATCTCTAATAAAGATAACATAAACTGCTTTCCAAGTCAGAATTTTTTCAAAGTTGATGCAGTTCCTACTTATAGATATTTTGAATTCATATTTTCCCCCTCTAGGATGAATGTTTAAGTATTATACAGTAAGCTTAAATTTGTCCCTTCTCTACAGAAGCAATTTGATTTTCTATTCAAAAGTAGGACATTGTAATAGTGCAAAAAGGATTTGTTGTATATATTCATCTTAGATATATTGGATACCAAATTAAGATTTAATTCATTAAAAAGTTGACTGGTTTGGAAAGCTAGGCTCAATCCAAATTAAGTTCTGCATCCTGCATTAAAATTGAGCAAGAATGACACATTCAGATAGAAAGGAGACAGACTGGTTCGAAATCACACCATGAACTTCTACAGTACATGGGCAAAATAGGGCATTGAAAAAGACACTGAAGTTTGGAGGTTTGTCTAGTTATTATTTGCTAGGCATATATCTTAATTTTTATCTTTATATTCACTTGTATTTGAATCGAAGCTTCTGGATTATTTCCTTCATTTTGTTCACTTGTTGTTGATTAGCTGATACCTTCTCAGTAAAGTTAATATGCCGTTTGTCATCAGCATAAGGTAGAAAAATGAGATGAAAACCTAAGCAGAAGGAAAAAGAGACAATAGAAAGCCAAATCATTTGAAAGCACAATTTGACATTTATTCTGTCAGTGTAATCTCCAAATACGCAGTATTTTGATAAATAATCTACTAAGCTAAATTGGCATTATCACAAATTGCCTGAATGCTTCAACTGTATTAATCTGCTTGAAATATTAAATTATTAAAATATCAATTCATTACTGAAATTGTTCAAGTGCCAATAAGAGTGATTGCTTTTGAAGAGATAATGTAGATAAGTAATTAAAAAGACAGAGTAGAAATAATTTATTTATGTTTACATTAATTTTATTAGACATAATTCAGAAGGGAACATATATCTAATTCTAAACACCCTCCATAGTTGGAGCAATAAGCTCAGAAAGAGGTAGTGAAGAACTGACAGGCAATCAAGGAACAATTGTTAACGAAATATACAGTTTATTGTAATCAGAGATGGCCTAAGTATGTCCACATTCAATTAAT
>NW_015386526.1:0-19590 GCF_001527695.2 Protobothrops mucrosquamatus
ATCTCATTTTATCTTATCTTATCTTATTCTACAAATTAATACAGGTCTTCAAGTAGGACAAAAAGTTGGATTACTTAAATTAATATTTTCTAGATTGAAATTTGCATTTTGAGAAATTAATATGAATATTCAAAAATCCCAATTAGCAGGAAAGCCTGAACTTTATACTTAACAAAGAGTCATTTCTAATTAATGACAGCTTATTATCTCAGAAACCCATGCTTATGGTGATGAAACATCTCAGAATAAATTACACATTTCAGGTTGGAACGTTTTTCTGTGTATGTTCAACATCTTCCCAATGTCTTGGACCTTCTTGCTGCAACCAGATCCAGCATGTATCAGAGATACATAAAACCAGGCTGTTGCCAGAAAATGAATGAATCAAGAAACTTCATCTACCCACGGGGTTCATTGACAAATGGAGACACTAATGAGTTCAAATCTGTTCCAATATTTCATTTGTCAGCTCAATTTAAAGAGAAGACTGAGTTACTTTGGAAAATTATCTTCTTTTCTCTTTTTTATGCTTTTTCCTTATAATTGTAGCTTCTTGTTTTTTTATGATATATCGAGAAACTCAGTTTTCGGTGTGATGGTTAAGGCACCAGGCGAGAAAGCAGTAAACTGTGAGTAAATATTGCAAAACATAAAGGCATGAAAAACAAACAAACAAACAAATAAATAAATAAATAATAACAAGGATAGTTAATATTTAATGTATGCAAATATATTCAAATATCCCAAACTATTGTATTTTTTTCATGGGTTATTAACATAATTAAAGAGTCTGATTGCTTATATTTAACTCAACGTAGCATATATATTAACTAAGGGGAAAAAACACCTACAATATTCAAAGTAGAAAAAAAATCACTGTGAGTTATACAGGCTAGTGTGGGAGTTAAATGCTAAATAAGTGCACTTTCAGAACAAGCCACAAGATGTCACAATTATAAACATATTAAGTTTTCAGGCTTTTTCCTCAGTGTTTATGAGAATGTTTCATTACATTCACATTCACCACTAATGAAAAGTAGAAAGTAAATATGCACTGCTATTTTCACACACATGACAATCAGTGTAAGAAAAAACTGTTTTAAATTTCAAGTGTGAAAGCACCATAATCTGCTATTTGTTCTAACTGATAAAAGTGTAAGAATTACCTTTCCTTTTACAGAATGTATTTGCTCTTGAATGATTGAAACCAACACAGCTAATTTTATTATTGTTTATCCAGACGTACGTTCAACTGAGGTCCACAGGATGTATTTCAAATTGTAGCCAAAATCTGAAAAATAATTGCTTGCAATTAAAGTTCTAAAAGAATTTTAAAAACTAGCGGATTGTAAGGGAGAAAAAGCATCAGATTCACTACATATTCTGTGGGATGACTAAGCTATGAAATGTATTCAAATCTGAGAAACAAGCATAAAGGCTAGTTCTTATATAGAGGTGGTAAATTGCATTATACAAGATGCAACTTACCTATGTTCCATTGTATGTAAATATACAATCCAATCCAATCCTATAGATTATAAATATTTTCCTATAAAACATGAGCTTAGAGAAATTCAAGAAACAAATAATTTGAGGCAAAGGATCCCTTATCCTTATTTTAGTTAGGTAGAACAAGCTAGTAAAACTTTCAAAATTTTCATCCACCATAGGGCTAGCATTGACTACTATTTTGACTATGGTATCAGGGTCCATTACTTTCTGGGGTGTGGGTGGGGGGGATTAATTTAAGGATCCAATCTGAGTCAGTCCCAGGTTATTCTTCAAAGCTTTTGGACTTGTGCTGGACCCATCATCAGAGAACTTCTCTCTCTGGCTCATACTGGAGTCCATCACCTGGAGAGAGAGAGAGAGAGAAGTTCCCTGATGATGTGTTCTAGCACAAGCCTGAAAATCTGGAAGAATAAAACTTTCGTCACAGGACAGACACAGATTGGATTCTGCACAATTATCCTGGGACTCATATATTTACCTTCATTCACAAGATTACCGTAAGTTAAAATGAACGTTGTGGCAGTATAATACAACTTTGCACATTTTCATTATATATGTTTCCAGATGCCTCTGATGCCTCTGCATAGGAATGATAGAAAGACAGTTTCAGACATGGGGTATTTTTTATATAAAATATAAAAATATTCTATATTAAAAGTTAGGAAAGCTTTATTGATTAATATGTAGTTTGCAATTCCTCTGAAATTGGTTTAGGATTATATCATCTGCTTTCCCCTAGGGCTCAGTAGAAATGCTACTCTAGGAAATTTCAAATTGGAATCCTTTAGGGACCTCTTGGGGATATCTTGAAACCAAAAATATTTCCATTTTCTTTTTATAGGTACCAAGAGAGAACAGATGAAATGTAGACAGTTGGTTGGATGTGATTTGATATTAAGAGGTGTGGGAGATTAAGAGTAGACAATGTCCTTGGAGTTAATATTGAAATAATAACCTGAAGAGCTGAGACAGTAGGAAGCTGGAACCTCTAGGAAAGGAGAGAGTCAGTGGACTTTCTTGCTTGCTTGCTTGCTTGTTTTGTTTATATACTTGCCCACCTTATAACAAGTCTAAGCAGGTAACTCCTTTTCTTTCAACTTGTAGGGTCATCAAAGAAATGATGCTTCCTGGCTATAAATCCTATTTTTTAATGTCAGGTCAGTTATTGGTTAAATATATATTACCCATTATTCAATCCTGGATAAATATTTTTTTCCCAAATATTATAGTATTGTTGGTAGGAATCAATACTGATTTGAAGGCAAAGAATTTTATTTGATAGTATTTTCTTCAAATTATATTTAAAAGTTTAGCATACCTACATTGTAAAAGAGGGTAATTTAAAGTTTGTTTTTCACATTATAGCTAATCAAGAAAATTATGCTCTTCATTCTTGAATGTGCTGTACAGACTTTGTTTTTAAAGGACTTTCTCTGAGAGTCATATCTTATTTTATCCCTAGAACAGCAATCTATAGTGGGCTGAGATGAATAGATGTATCCAAGATCATGCTGCAATATTGTTTTCAATGAAAATCAAGGTTTCTCCCATTAAAGACCAATACGAGGAGCCTTGTTCAAGCACATAACAGTCAAATGAGTGCAGATATTTATACATTCAGATATTTATACTTACACATACAACAAAAAGCACTCCAACACATAATGAGTTCAGTCGTATTTCTCACTGTGCTCCTCCTGATGTTTGTTTGTTTGTTTTAAATCCCACTTTTATTATTTATACAAATAATGAAAGGCAGCAAACATACCTAGAACAACTTCTTCCTCCTATTTTCCCCATAACAGCGACCCTGTGAAGTGAGTTAGACTGTGAGAGAGTGACTGACCCAAAGTCATCCAGCTGGGTTTCATGGCTAAGGCAGGACTTGAACTCATGGTCTCTCACTTTTACCTGACCATTCTCTATAGTGGAAATAATAATAAAATAACAGCCAAGAGAAGAGTGTAGGATTACAGACTGTTGAGCAGGAGAAGTGGCAATTAGGTTACATTTGTGGTGAAAGGAAGAGGAATGGAAGTTGTGGGCTGGAATATGGAAAGACTGTCAGCTATCAGCATCTTTTAGATTCCCAGCTGCAAATAAATATACAGACAAAAGCAGATGTATGATAACTCTAATAGAAGAAGAGACATTGAAATGAGCAGAAATAGTAATATTCATTAGTTAAACAAGTCATTCCGAACAGTTCTTACTGTTCTCTCTGTAATCAACGTCTGACCATGATTAAACAATTTAAGAGAAATACTCTGTATACATCCAACCAAATGCAATGTATTGAAGTAATGGAGTAATGTGACTTGTAAATTTTGAAGTCTTACACTTTCATACCAGATTGCCATTTTTAATCCAAGTGGAGGAAAAGCAAAGCAAATTTACACGTCACAAATATAAACTAAATTTATTTTGATTTTCTTATAGTACATACTTTATCTACATTATGTTACCATGATGAAAAACCATTTTACATGCTACTGATACAGCAATTCTTCTCACATATTATAAGTAGGCCCAACTTATTTGGGCATGTGGCCAGCTTGACATTGCTCATGGCAGAATGGGATATCTGGGATGCCCTGCCCAGGCCTAGCCCTTGAGCTCCCTGGGGCACTGGGATGGTAGGTGGTGGGGCACATCCAGCCTGGCTGAGGGGCCCCGAGATGCATGGGTGCAGGCACATGGGGCAGCTCCAGGGCTGGGCTTGGATGGGGTTGGATGGCAGGAACTGAGCATGCAGGGGCCACAGTGTGGCAAAGGCAGAGGCACGGGGAGGCACATGATCTGGCCCATGTGGTGCCACCCCCACCCCACCACCTGCCTTGACTCCTCTCATCGCTGCGGACCAGCCTGCTGGAGACCCTGCCTGCCCACCTCCATCCACCATCTGCTTATCCCTGCCAGGCCAGGTGTGCAGGACATGGTGCCACCTCATGCCACCACCTGCCTCGCCTCACCTCATAGCAGCTGCACCAGCCAGCCAAACATGCCATGTGGCAGCCTGTTTCATGCAGCCACAGGCAAGCAGAGTGTGCCAGACAAGGAGCTGGAGGGCTGTGGCTGTTGCTGGATACCATTGGTCTCCATGCGCTAGCGGCCTCCTGGGTGAAAAAAAAAATAAGACATTACCCAAAAATAAGCTCTAATAAGTCTTTTGGAGCAAAAATTAATATTAGACCCAGTCTATGGTAGGTAGATATCTGTAAATTTCACCGCAGTCTGAGAATTCTTTGCACAAAGAAAGTCAGCCATCATGAACAATGTGAAAACTATATGCTAATTTTGTCTTTGGGGGTAATTCCTGATATAGAGAATTTTCAAGCATGTATCTAATACTTTACCATCTCATTCTAATGATGTAGTTCTAGAAAAAAATGAATTGGTTGGGTTGCTGTATAGTTAAATGATTATAAATATATTTTGTTTTGTTTCTGTTATTTTTGAACTATGAGAAACTTTTCCAAAAATAAATTCTACAATTTTTCAGGAAGTTTACTTTTTGTAAATTAAAGAAACTAAAATTGGTAATAATAATGTTATCCTGGTTGTAGATAAATTCCATGACAGTACATAAGTAGTCAGTGAACCTTGTTTAACAGACATTAGTTGCAACTTAAGAATAATCCTCATTAGGGTATATTTTGCTTTTATGTCTAGTCTGATATTATCTTTAGTAATAAATGAATAGAACTATAGTTCAGTTTCTGCAACCCTGTGGCCCTTTGAAATCAGAATGCTTGATTAAATGAACTTTTGTCTGAATCAGCAGCATTCTTCTATTTACTGTGACAAAGACAATATGCATTATAATATTGATGCATTTCTTTAAATTTATTGTGATTATGTACTTTGTGATGTAGATTCTGTTGTATATGAAGCATTTTGAGTGTTTCAGCTTCTCGGTGGAGATAATTGTGATGTATGTTTAGATGCCTTAGCTGTCAAACACAAACAACCAGATTCACATATGAAGATTCAAAATTACTCAAGCCTATGCACAGTAATCTTGCCAGACTAATAGTTTGTAACTGATTAAAACTATATACGGATCAATGGCATTCAAGGGGAGTTAGACCTCATCTCTTATGACCATGTAGAGATTCTAAACTGATGTCCTACTTGACTCCTGCCAGTCTCTCTCCTACATAACTGATGATAACCCGGCCACAGTTTCTTTTTTCTCATTGTTAACGTTCATTCTTCTACTCAAGTTAGTAGGAGAAACAACAACAATAAAAATAAAATATATCCAGATGAAAATTGCCTAGTTTTCTTCCAACTTGATTGGTCAGTTCAGAATATACACAGAATATACTTTTAGCAACCATTTTGACGGATATCCAAATATAAATTATAATGGAATTATGTAATAATGGAATTGAGTGGCGACCTTAGACAAATTGATAACAGAATTAAAAATTCTGCACCACACATCAAAATATATTCCTTACACAACAAATTGTTTAAAATTTTGGTTATATAAAACATAGCTAGTTTAAAAGATTTGTCTCTTTTTCCTTGTTCTGCTTGCTTTAACAGTTTTATGACTAGTTAATATGAAATGAAGGATTATATTTGATTAAAGAAAACCCTTGTCAATGAAGCTCATGTTAAAAAGAAAAAAAAGCAGCCTTAGTTATAATCCAGGTATTATTACAGCAAGAATCACTAAGCAATCTCACCGTTAAATTTTAATCCTGGATGAAGAAATGACTGTAAGTGCATCAAGATGTATACAAGTAGCAAAAATAATCTTATTTGAGATTAACTATAGAGATTATAAAGTATTTATAAAAGCACTAGGATTATTTGTTAGTTAAATGTGTTTCAAAAAAGCTGCATACTCTGAAGTTATTCTCACAAACTAAGCCACTAACAATTTTGAAGAACTGATACTAAGAATACTGCTGAGTGCCAGTATCTGGATCACTCCTAAAAGAAATGCATAGTATATCACATGAAACAGTGCATAGTTTTGCAATATTTATACACACCACAAATTCAATTCCTTACGTATGTTAGAGAGAAGAAAGAAAGCATACAAAACTATCACACAATGTGTTGTTTGTCCATCGATTTCGATGAAGACCTTGACATCTTATGAAAGTCAAGATTTCAAGACTTGCGCGTGGATTGGATTAAAGTGAGGGAGAGGTGCGCATAGTCACACAATACTGTTTGGTTGAACAGGCAATTGGCCTATGATTGCCTGGTGCTACCCCTTTTATTCGATCATTCATTATCAGATTTTTGCTGGAAGTTAACCAAGCTTTAATTTCACTACTTGTAGTAAGCAGTTAAACTGATTGGCAATGGTTGAGTACAGAGCAATCAGAGCTTTCAACCAAAAACCATGCAATTCATCTTGTTGGGTTGACCAGTTCTTGATCATCCTTGTCCTTTTTTTCACAATTTCTGTTGTTATTAAAAGTTCTTTCATGAAAAAATTGGCAACTTTAAAAGTGAAACTATTGTTAGAACCTATGAGAAGAAATGAAGTATAAAGTGTATCAAATTTAGAGTTACATAAAGGAAATGGATATCATTATAAAGTTAATAATATTGCAGCATAAGACACATAGTTTCAACGGTTCCGTCATAAGAGAAGTAAAGCTTCAATATATTTATTTTGGTAAGGCTAAGGAAACAAGCAATAAAAGTCTACTATGTTTTGTTAATGTTATAAAGATATTTAAATAAGGGTAAAAGTTTCCCTTATCAAAGCAAAGGGAGGTCTTATTTTATTTTAAGTTGATTTCCATTATTTGTCATCTTCCAATATCTTTAGCTTTGATGAAAAAAAAATATCGCAAAGCTAGTAGAATTGGAAGCTAAGCCCTGAAACCAGAATATCAATTTGCGTCAATAAGTTGACTCTACTTACCCAGATGTCTACTCCTTAATGAAATTGGGAGAATTTGTCTCCTGTCTCTAAATCAAGGATAGCTTTGAGAATAAAACAAAGATTTCAAACATGTAAATTTAATTGAATTGACACCAAAAGATGTTTCCAGTATTTAAATCCAAGAACTTAAAACATAGTGTCTTGCAAAAAGCTTGTTGGTTATGTTCAGTACTGACTGATGGGTAATTGGACATATCTATCTATGCTTCTTTTATATTTAGGGAAAAAAATCTTCGGCACTGATCACTAGAAGTAAAAGTGCTATCAAAATTTGTGGCATCCCATCTTTTTTTCCCTACATCTCTTCACATACATACTTTCCTGGGGAGTAAGTAAGTTGTGCAAGGCACACAGAAGAATTAAGAAACACTAAGGAAAAAAAAAATAAAGTACAATATAAAAGAACATATAACTACATCTGGTTTATCCATATCTTTCTACCACTAGATGCTATTCTTGCTTCTATTACATCCTTATTGTATTGTATGTATCTTCATTGTATTAAATATTGTCTTCCGTTCTTTCAACATGTTTTTCTTTCTTTTTTTCCTTTTCTTGTTTTTTTGTTGATATCATTTAGTCCATATAAGCATGATTTTTTATGTCTTTTATCTCACTCATATTCTGGTTTCACATATTTTTGCAGTTTGATTCTTATTCTCTCTATGACACAACTTTAACAAAATTCTTTCATACTAGTCATTTTTATTTTTATTCAATCCAAAATTCTTCCAAGATGTGTTTTTGTTATTGGTTTTTGTTTTGTGTGTGTGTGTGTGCATTTGTGTGTGTGTGTATACATGCTGCCTTTCTGGTCTAGCCTTGATATCTAGTATTTCCTAGAGGTTTCCTATCCAAATTACCAGGCTCAAGTCTGCTTAGATTTGGCACTCAGACAAGGTCTTTAATACATATTTGCCATTAACACAGAGCAAAAGATTTTTACCTAAGCTGCAACTTGCAAACATTATTAAAGAAAATACAGACAGAACTTCCATTTCCTGAAGAAGGCATCATAATTCTAAACATAATAAAAAGAAGAGGAATTTATCCAAGTTGGAAAACATATTAAATTTGGAGTGGATAAATATATCACAGCAATTTGCAGTAAACTATGAAGGAAATACATATATGTTCTCTGATGATATTTAATTTTGACAAGCAAACATAATTTTCAATAAGCATTGTTTTTCACTTAAGATTTGCCTATAAAATGAAAATATCCTGTGAGTAACTATATTTAGTTCTTTGATTTTACTATTCTCCTCATGAAAAAAGTTTCCCAGAATATCCACAGTGCAGAATTCCTAGAAAACTATTTTATTTGAAGCTTATTACACAGTGACTGAATAGCAAATTAGAAAGGAATATGTTGCAAAACCCCTGATCTGCTGACAAACCATATGACATAGCTCAAAACAACTACTTGATTCTATACATATACTGTATATAAAGAAGCAGCTTATGAGTCAAAGTGGACAAAAGTATTTTATAACAGCATTAGGTCAAGCATATTATGACAACAGTCTGAAATACATAAAAAAAAGGAAAAAGGGAAAACAAGGGTCAACAAAGTTTTGAGATGAGCCAGAAATGGAACTACAGGGATCAGTATTAATTATACTGAATCCATACAAAGGGATGAGGAAAGATTTTAGTGACTCATTACTAAATCAAATAATTGACCTGAATATTCCTGTTTTCTATTGCAAATTCACTTCTCCTAGAAAGAACAATAATTCCAGTAGAACAATTTTGTGGAGAGTTTTGTTCAGCTCATCGCTACTATGTAGGATGTGAATAATATGTAGTTTGGACATAATTGCCACTCTGTGGATTTGATTATTATTAACTTGCAGGTTTTCCACTGAACTTTGTTCCTGTGTTGTTTTAAGACTTATTCAAAACATTTGGAGCCTTAAATCAGAGTTGTGAGATATTTCTTGTGTAGTTACACAGTTTCATTTACCTAAGATCTTAAGATATCAGGAGTTATGTCTGCCCATCTCAGACTTTTATAAAAGAGGAAATTATGAAGTGAGCTGAAGTGCATTCAGTTGCTGCATTAAGACCCTTCTCTTAAACTTAAGCTCTTTTTCTAGTTAAGGAAAGTGCAGAGTGGGTCACTTGAAAAAGGTGCCTCCTAGAGAATATCTTTAGATGCTAAATCTTAGATAGCTGGTGGATTCTTCAATAGCTGGCAGAGCAGTGGAAACTTTGGTAGGAAGTATTCTCTGGAAAGAAAAAAAAGGCTACAGGATAAGTTTCGAGCCTACTTTGAGATTCTGTCTGCTGGCTACTGCCAGTCTAAACTAACAAGTCTCTATTCCTCAATTACTCTATTTTAAATCTCCATTTTTCCTATAAAGCTGGGTTAGGCAATACCTTATATCTCTTTCTTTTCAAGCAACAAATCAATGTTAAATCTTTATATTCTTATCTAGTGTCCTTTTTCCAGACTTTACTCATTCTTACAGCTAAGACAAAATTTTGCCAACTCAGCAGAAGTGAGAGAAGCATAATTTGTTACTAAGCTATTGTCAGGCATTTTTTTTCTTGGAAGCAGGTTTGCATATAGAGCTCTGGGAATCAGTATTGTAATTAATAATATTAGCTGCATAGCCAGTATTGCTGGCCAGGAACCTGGGTCAAATATTTCTTAAATGTAAAAAGAACATTAGTGAACAGGAATTTAGAATGAGAAGCAGAACATAACTTCCCAACATGTCAAAACAATAACTAGGAGTTATTACACAAACAATTTAGAAATGTACTGGAATCCAAAGCTGGGGGATGTCAGCAATCTTAGACAATCAATTTCATTTCTCAAACTTTATTATTTTTATACCTTACAGCATGATGAATAATATAAAGCTGCTCTTTTCAGTTTTGACTTGAAAGTGGAATATCTTCAGGCATTAAAAAATAAACTAATTCCTGAGATACAGCTTTTGTAAGTCCCATAGGGAACATGCCATCTCTTCAAGCAAACGTATATGGAGACTTCAGAGATCACTTTGTAAAATTTGACAAAATGTCAAATGTTCAAAAGCTGGGGAAAAAAGACTTAATTAAAAAAAAAGAAGCTTCACAAATGTGATTGACACACTGGAGACTTTAGCTACAAAGCCTTCACAATACAATCAGTATCATTTTGAGACTCCTGACATTTTCATATGCTTTAGCTTTACCTTAGAGAGATCACAGTCAGAGACAGGAAGATAATTCACTCTCTGTTCACATTTGATAAATGATGTTGATCTCTAGAATACAAATGGTGTTGCTAATTTGTGTCAAACCTGACTGGAGTTTTTGCAGTGGTATCTTGAGGCATATGTGTGCGCAGCAATAAGGCAACCAATCTCTCTCAAATGGTTATTGTAACTCATCAGCAACAGTTTAGTATGTAGCATTCCCTCCGATTTTAAATATCCTTCTCACATCTTTTAAAAGATAAAAAAGAAACAGAAAAAACATAGAAGCATCATAAGAATAAATGATTCAGGTTTTGTCTATGCCAGGTTTCGGCTGGGTTAACCGTTAGGTCAAAATTTGAAGTCTTTCCTTTCTTTGACAATGCAAAACTTTATTGATTTAAAGTCTTCTTTGAAATACATTTTGCCTGGCTATCTCTTCAGTAAATGTCTATTTTGTGACTCCATATGTCCTTTAAGATTACAGTACAGGATAATGCCTATATATCTCCCCAAACCCCAGATATCCAAAATATTGGGTATCCATGACACAGATCCTTTAAATAATAAACCTCAGATTCAATTGTTTCCACTAAGAGAAACAAAAACCTTTGGATTAAATTCTTACTTATCATCTTGAGATGTAATAACCAGAATATGATTGGTAGTCTTTCTTCTATTCCTATCACCCCCGTTAATCCCTCCTATACTATCCTATAATATAGGATATAGTATATTATACTATATCCTATACTATCCTACAATATAGATATAGTATACTATACTATATCTGCAACTCTTAAAATTGTACCTAATGAGAATGCTATTGCTGTTTTGAAAATATTCTGTGATAAATTGCAATGATAACTTTAAGGACTCTGGCACTCTAATCTGTAGAGTCTATAGTGCACAATTTAGCAGAAACTTTGGCAAAGGCTGTGTGATCAATAGTAGAGTCCTCTGTCAGAGCAAATGCTAAAATTTTTAAGGTTTAAATGGCATTTAATGACAATAGTGTTGGTAAAAGGATGGTAACAGCATTAAAGAATGACAGAAAAAAATTGTGGGGTTGCAATACAGATCCTTGAAGTTTTGCTAACAGCAATCTTTATCTGATTATGCATTTTGGGGGGAAATAAACTTTTTCAGATCCCAGGAAGGTGTTTGAAATTGGTAGTGCAATAATATCTGAAATCTTTGTTAGAAATAGCATTATATATCACTCCACAGTGCTTTACTGCACTGAGAAGTTTACGATATCAGCATATTGTCCCCTACAATCTGGGTCTTCATTTTATCAATCTTAGAAGGATGGAAGGCTGAGTCAATCTTGAGTTGGTCAGGATCAAACTCCTGGCTGTGGGCAGAGCTAGACTGCAGTACTGCATTCTAACCACTGTGCTATCAAAGCTCCTATTATCTTTATTGCTGAACATATCAAGGCATGTAAAAATGATTTTGCACATTGCTAAGATCTCCACTTATCTGTGGAGTGATCGTAAGAAAAAAGAATGACCTTTAAGACAAATGGCAATATTTTAAATACATATACAGAATCCAGAATGCCTATAAGCACGTATTAAACTGTTATTAAAATATGACATAGAGACAGAAAAAAATTAAAAATTGGATGATAAAGGTGATACAAATTTTAAAAAAATATTTGCAACACAGCAATGGGAGGAAATATGGAAAAAATCAATATAATTTACTGCAGGTGCAATTTAAGAGAAAATTGGTAGGAAAATGTTTTAGAGATGGCATATTAATAAAGGTGAAATTACAAAAATAATATGCTGGAAATGTTGATCAGAAGAAACATTTCAACATATTTGGATGTCACGTAAAATATCCTTAAAAGTATTATAAAAAAATACGCAGTACTATCTAAAAAAAATAAAAAAACCAATGTTGGAATTTAAATCTCAAGATATTTTATTAGGAAGTTTTCCAGAACATATACCTAAAATATTGCATCTGCAAAGACAAATCTGGAAGAGTCACTTTGCCAACATCAAACTGAGAAAATAAACTTGGACGATATGCAGCAAAGATAACATTCGGAACAAAACAAATCTGACCAAATTTAAGCAGACACTCAAAGTATGGTTTTTAAGAGTAAACAATTGACATAAAGATTGTAATCAGAAATAATTTATATGCTTATTAAGATGTCAGTTATAATTATCAGTCAAAATACAATCAGAGAAAATCTGAAATCAAGTAATTTTGCAATAATATTTTAATTGGTTTTTCTTTTCTTGCATTTCTTATTTTCCTGTTTTTCCAAATCTATACAGCATATTATTATATGCATTTATTCTTAGACAATAATAATAATTGTGGTAGAGTCTTGTTTTATAAATATTTCCAGTTATTTTTTTAAATAATATTACAATTTACCTAACCAGTTAATGGAATATTAAATTTCAAATTTCAATTGTAAACACCCTTAATTTACTGGTATTTTATTCTTTTATACAATATTTGTTTTGTAGCCATGTATTTTTTAAAGAAAAAAATACTTTAAAAAATACTGTGACAGTTATTTCACTATCAAATATATTACTATAGCTGATCATCTTTGTCAAATATAAAAAATAGGACTTCTTATATATAACAATGTAACAAATTGTTATGCCATATTCTGTTGCTATTTAATTTGTATTCTGTTATAGCAAGTATGATTTTATTTAAAAGTTCAGTAGAACTCATACTTAATAGATAAACTGTATTCATTTTTTTTCCTAGCCTATTCCTGCTAATTCCAAATTTTGCTAATATTGAAATTATCTAAATTGTAAATTCAACCTAAGCTTTCTTATCACACACCCACAATAAACATGTGTATCAATTATTAGTCTCATTATGACTGGTTTAACCTAGAACTAATGAGAAATTTCCTGTCAGAACAATTAATCAATGGAACAACTTGCCTCCAGAAGTTGTGGGTGCTCCAACTTTGGAGGTTATTAATGAAGAGATTGGACAACCATTTGTCTCAAATGTTATAGGGTTTCCTTGTTGCCTAGGTTTGGACTACAAGACACCCAAGATACCTACCAACTCTCTTATTTTTTATTTATAGCAGATAGTTTTAAGAATCAATATGAGGAGACAATTACACAAATCAATTTTTATGGATATAAAATGAATCATCAGAGGCTAATACTGATCATGAAAGATGCTTTTGCGGTTCTCCGTTCTGCCCTCTATATAACATGATCTTATAAGAAAATGAACAGCTATTTTTATGTGACATAATAGCCATAAAATGCACAAAAGTATTTCAAGGATATTAGAGGGCTGCAAATGCTGGATTTTATAAAGAATATTCCATTATCTATAAAGATCAAATACTTTCTGTGGAGGAAAATGATAGGATTTAATATTGAAGATGTCAGTTATGAAGACCACATGGTTACTGTGAGGAATAACATTTAACCTTTCTCTTGAGGCTGATGGAGGCCAATGCCGTATTTTATTATCAACATTGGCCGGTGATTTATTACCACTGTTTCTACTCAGTAAAACCACATTAGGCTGCTCTTGATGTATCATTTGTTATCTTCAGACTCTCAACACACATTCTGCATGCATAATGTCCCTTCCTTATACCATTTTTACAAACAACAAATATTTAAATAATGATTTTAGATTTATCAAAAAGTTGGAGAATATAAAATATAGTTGGCCAATAGATTATGTGAGACAATTGCTGACACTAGCATAAAATTTGGGTCTTGCACACAGTGATGTAATGTATCTAAAAACATCAGCTAAATGTATACCAGTGCATTTAACATAGATTCAAAACTGGAGAAGAATAAATCACTAACCTGCTTCAGGGTAAAGAAAGCCTTAAGGAATAAATCAGTTACTGGGTTATCTGTCTATACAGTACTCCTGTATTAATAGTTAATGATTTTAAGATATGACAAATGAGAAGAAGTAGCATTTCAGATAACACAAATAAAGTCAAGATATTAGAAAATACAAAATAGCAAGCATATATTGTTCTTACATTGCAGGGATTACTTTCACAAACCATCAGTTTTGTTTAATTTAGATTAATAATCCCATTATACATAATTCTTATTTCAAAATATTATTTACTCCCCCCAGATTGTGTGTTAGTAATTTCAAATGTTTTGTGCAATGACAGGATATTTCAAAATGATGAGAATATAGATAGATCAATAATGACATTTCCAAAAGACTGTTGAAAGGGAAAGCATACCTATTCACAGAATGGCTATCACAGATGTATTGGCCAAGTTGAAACCATCCTAGTTTATTTCCTGTGCTAACTTTGTTTCTTTCTTTTGTGTTTCTTATAATATTGCCTGTTTTTAATTGTTTTTAATAATTTGTAAACATTCCAGAGTCAGCAAGAGTTAGGTGGCAGGTACATTTAATAAATTATCATTCGTTGAACAAATAACCAAAGATTTAGACTGAATTTAGCATTTTTTTTCATCTATTGAGTTCTTCTCAAGGACTAGAAATAGCCAGATGTTATTGTTTAAAAAAATTAAATGTATCATTGCAGGATGTAAGCTGTTACAAGTAAAGTTGCTGTTCGCAATTGACTAATGATTCTATTATTATATACACAAAAATATGAATTCACAGCTGCTAGTTCTTTCATACTCATTCAAGTTATTCCCAAGAACCTAGGATTATCTGTCAATTCAGAATTTGCCAAAAGTGCAATATTCCAGTTTACCCTTTGCAGGTTTTTAATCAGAATTTGCTTAAATTGCTATTAGGTCATTTTGGATGGTTGAGAATACAACCATCTTAACCTTCTTAAGTGTCCTCATTCTTCTTTTGAAAGAATCTATACTGCTGTTAATCATTAGTGTCAGTTGAAGAACAATAGAGTATAAGACCCCTACCAGAAAGATTTGACTATAGGTGTTAGCCTACCATTTTTGCCTTTCCCACACATATGGAGAAATATCGATATGTATTTGTATATGTATAATATGTTTTAGTATAATAGTAATTTTAATTCTTCAGTGCATACTCAAAGACAACTTAACATTGGATTGTTTGTCCTTACTCATTTCCATTAATAAGTACACTGCATCTCTATCTATAGCAGCACGTGATAATCTATAATCTATGCCATTTCTACAATCAGTGTCAGGATGTGGCAAGACTGGACAACTACAGAGCACTAAAGATTTATTAAGGCTCATCTATTCTAACCTCATCAACTCCATGATATACAGAGCAATAAAATGGTGGAAAGTAATTTTCTTTTTTAAAGTTGTACTACTGTACTTGAATTCACTTTCTATTGGGCAATTACTGTTATCCTTCATATGTAATGAATGTAGTGCCTGATCTGATACAGAATTCTAGAAATTTGTTTCTGGAAATTAACCATTTTAATTTCAATTAAACTGAATTAATCAGTGGGGAACTTGGTTTTCCTTAGATTATATAGGAGAGGACAGAATTTCTAGATTTCATATGTAGATTAACTTGTAAGCTGATTTATGTTCCTGGGATATCATATCTTATACATGCCTTTTTAAAGGAAGTCTTTTCTTTTCTTTTCTTTTCTTTTCTTTTCTTTTATTCCTTCCTTCCTTCTTTTTTTTTTGCTTTTACTAACATTTTTAATGGATCAGTCACAACTGTTGGAAAACAAAGTTGCCTTTTGCTGCCAGACATAATGTCAACAGAACCTGATTTTTTATAAGACGATAAGGCAATTGGCTCAAATATATTCAATTAAATGTTAGTGGGAATATTCACTACTTGAGAAATCATTTCTGTGTCAATAATGTCAAGAATTTTATTGTAGCCAGGGTCAGATGAGCTTACTAAAAGCAAGACCATATAAATGCACTGTGCAAATCATAAGTTCAAAACTAGAACAGTATATGAAAATAGAGTGCTCTGTGTGGTAAATAGTGATGAATGACCAATTTTTTATTATCCAATTAGTACAGATGTTGAAAGAAAATAATCTACAGATGTTGTATTAGAGAGACTTGATTAAGGCATGCTAATGATTATAATATCATCCAGTTATTGTGAAGGTCATAAAAAGCTTGACATCATTACAGCTATTTCAGCACACTGATGATTGGAAGTCATTAGTAGGAATCTTGCCAAAGGTGATAGAAAATAAAGTTAATAATAAAGAAAATAAAGAAAATCAATAACTACTACAAAAACATATGCATTTTTACTTGAAAACTACACATAATGATTAAACTACATTAACTTTTAAAAATAATATTAGATAACATGGTACTAAATTTTCTTTACATTGTACTCGTGTTTAACAAAATTGTTCAGTTCTGTATTACATATAATGTATTATTCCTTAATTATAATATGTTGTTTGAACTGAAATTATAATTGTTAGATTATATATTATAATTATAATTGTTAGATTGCAACCCGTTGAATATTTATCAGAGCTTGATTCCTATTATACACAATGAAGCTTACTTCTAAGACTGCATGTACAAGGTTGCTTTGTGAAGAACACAGTAACACAACAACAATTTTAAAGAGTTATGAGTGTTAATGCAAAGAATGGCACAATCTAAGAAAAGGAGATTTTATCGATTAATGTATCATGCACATGACAAGTTCTATAAAATTCTGCTTGAAAATAGCACTATTTATGTGATAACAATATGCTATCTAATCATATCCCAGCAGGTACTGAACTGAATACAATATTTATCAGCAGAAGTGATTTCCAACCAAGTTATTATCTGCTTTCCAAATTTTATACTGAGGACAGACTGCTGTGCATCACTGCAGTAGCTATCATTACCAACATTTTGTGTAGACAGCAAACTTTGGATGCATTGGGAATATTTATGTCACTACACAAGACCAGATCATAGGATGAACATAAAATTTGTATGAAGTGTTACATAAGGAATTATTTCTTATGAAATATTTGTCCCTAGTTCATTTTTTTCTCTCTTCACTGAATACTCTTAGTATATTCAAGAGGACAGATATAATCAATTTTATGCGATTCTCACAATGCCATTTCATTGTGATCTCCCCAATTTGCAGCTGACTAAGCAGCAATCACAAATGGCAATGTATTATTAACAAAAGTTGAAAACTTTTACATTTTGCTTTTCCCTATATTATAGTTTTGTTGTTGTTGTTGTTAATGAAAATCTTGAATTCTGTGATAATGAATTTGATAAAAATAGTTTTATCATTAAATGTTTTAGTCCACTTTGTTGTGGTGAATTTATGAAAATAAAATACTATGCAACAAAATAAAGGTCATAACTGCATAGATCAGTGATGGCGAACCTTTTAGAGACCGAGTGACCAAAAACTGGCCCCGCCCCTGCTCCACCCCCTGCCCCGTCCCCACTCCGCCCCATCCCTTCCCCCTCCCTGCCTGCCTGCAGGGCCACTCACTGCCTCCAGGGCCCGCCGCAGATCGCCCAGGCAGCCCAGCAGCACCATTGCGGCCATGCCCTCTACCCGTGCCCCACAGCATCAACTCTGTATGATGGGGCGTGAGGGCAGAGTCTTGTCCATGCTGCCTGGCTGCCATGTCCTTGGCTGCGCCACTCTGCGTGGGCCACACTCGGGGGCGTCTCTCCTCCAGAGGGACTGCTGGTGAGGAGGAGGTCACAGGGGGAGGCGAGGCTGGGGCAACAGCGCCTGTGCCCACAGAGAGGGCTCTGAGTGTCGCCTCTAGCACGCATGCCATAGGTTCGCCACCACTGGCATAGATTGCTTGCTTGTAAGCTTGGCACAGATGTGAGTGTGTTAAGCAAGACCTTTTACTATGTGCTGTGGCTGTTTCATATGTTGTTGAAACTGATGCTTATAGAGTATTTGTCTACTATTTTTTTAAATCTCTACCTCAATATTTATAAAACAAATAAGTGAGAAAGGGGTATAATTAACATAGGAGTTAATATTCCATGACATAATTCTGAGAAGTCTAGGATATACATTTACTCTTTTATTTATTATTATTTATTAAATTTATATGCTGCTCATTTTGCAGTTCGATATCTCTATTCCACCATTTATTTACTTATGGAAATCAAGTCGCTAGATCCTTTACTTTGTAAATATAATAGGAAATACACATTCAGATAGTCTAGATTATTGACACCTTGGTTGAAACTAAAATTTCATTGAAGCTTACTATTTATAATTGCAACTTTATCAGCTGGAAGCAGATGTAGTGCTGCTACAAATGTCAATGCCTTTGTTTACTTTTGTCCAACCAGCATGTAGCAAAAATCCTTGCACCTATTCCCTAAGCTATTTCTTATTTTCTATTGTTAGATTACAAAATATTCCTGAAAAACATCTTCTATTCTCTATATAAGAATGTAGGCCAAATGAACAATGCAAGTTGATATTTTTTAGAAAGCCTACATATGTATTATTTGATTACTGTATGATCATTGTTTTACGATTTCAAAGAATGCTTCAAGTCATTATTGGCTGTATTCTCGTCCATAATCACAATATGCTATAAAATGAAAATTCAAAGCTGGCTCCACTAGACTCAAACTCCTTCACACAATTTGCAATGGAATTTAATTTTATTTATTTTAGTTATAAAGCATTAAGCAGATAAATAAACAACTATTGCAGTGATTACAGACAGATAACAATATGCAACATTTTTTCTCTTTGGGGAAAAAAAAGTCCTATTTCTTATTGCAAACAAAAGTTGAGGTGCATATCTGGCATTGCATATCTGGCATTGCAAAAGTTGAGGTACATATCTGGCTATGCAATGCCAGGTCAGTGGTGAACAAAGCCCCCCTCATTCAAGATCTTATACAAGAGGGGGGTGCGGACCTGGCAGGTATCACCGAGACCTGGCTGGGCACGGAAGGGGGAGTACCCCTTGTTGACATCTGCCCGCCGGGTTTCCAGGCATTCCATCAGCCAAGGACCCGGGGTAGGGGCGGTGGGGTAGCGGTC
>NW_015386526.1:20664-32240 GCF_001527695.2 Protobothrops mucrosquamatus
GAAGAGAACAGTAGAATGGAAGGTTGAGTTTTAAAGTGAACTTCTGATTGAAAGAGAAAAGTCTGACCCTGATTGTCACTTTATTTATTTTACCTTTTACCTTTAAAATCAATATCATTCTAATTACCTTCATTAAGAGAGTTTTTAAAAAAAACTAAAACAAACACAACCTGATATGGTATCAGTTGGATTTTTTTTTTAAAAAAGTTAACTCTTAAATTCTTCCATATCTTATTCTTTAACACTATAAAAACAAATATGGTATCCAGAGACACAAGGGGAAGGAAGGATCCTTATGATGTATGTGTAATGATACAATCACAAGAAAGCCATCATTTATACTTATGTCAGAAAACTTGATTGGAGAGCAAACTTGCAGCATGTGCATGATTACATCATTACACCCTTGTTGTTGACAGAGTTTGCTAGAGACATCACCAATATGAAAGAAGAAAAGTTAATATAGTTTCAAGTTATCATGATAATGTGCCCATCTACTAATTCATGAATTCTTGCTGTATTTCTTTTCCTTTATAATACATTATTGAGGTATTGCACTATATAGTAATTGATGTATATTCATAATGACATTAGAATAATGTATTGTACTTGAAGATGAAAAGATTAGACAAACTGCAAATGGTAACTAGGGAGGAAGTGAAACAAGACTTTATACAAGACTTTGCATAAATCTGTTCACTGCAAGGAATGCTCTACTTTTTTCCCCCACTGAAATTCATAGTATTATCACATGTAGTGTTAAACAGGCTGGATTGTCTCCCAAGCATTTGAGTCCCACTGAATGGAAACCCTGGCATGCTGTAAAAATAGAAACTCCTGCTGGGAATTCAGAAATTAGCTGCATACATTAGGACTTGTGATAAAAACACCTGCATCATTATCACATTTCTGCTAATCTGTTGCAGTTTGTGCAAATCATTTCACCTAAGCAAGGGCATGTGTTGTATAATTATTAGGTTTCTGCTGTGTAAATACAAATGATATTTTTCACTTAAAGAAGAATTGGATGAAATGAAAATGGGACTTTCAGAATATACTACACAAAAATCGGAATAGAAGTTGAAGAAATATTATACCGAACTAGGCTTTAAAAGTATGGCCTTTTCTAAACTTTTGGAATAAATAAGGATTATAAATTATTAATCTGGATTATAAATGAAGCAAATCTCCCCATTTTTTATGATTTAAAAACTTGAGCATTATTTCCCATAAGATATTCCTATTAGAAAAATACATAAGATATTGATTTAAAAAATTATTATTTGGGTGAAAAAATTATTTCAACATATCAAAAAGAGAAAATAAATTGTTTTGTATATTAATCCCTTACTAAATCCAGAACTTGTGTTAAGATTTGAGCACGTTTGTTGGTATAGAGGTTCATTTACATGGTGCTGTGAGTTTATGTCCCAAATATAACAACATATGATGAGAATATTTTTCCTAAGAAAGTTGATGTATGAAATGATCTCCTCCAAACTAGATAGAACTTCTGAGGAATATATAAATATTACGCAAGGAAAATTATTACTTTTATTTAATGTACAATTTAGGGATAATTAATACATGGAGACAGAACAATGACTGCTCAAGAGAAAATTTTCAGAAGGACAGATCTGTTTCAAGAATATATAGATTTGTATTATATATAAGTGTAGGGGTGATGGAATATATTATATATAATTGATAAATTGAAGATATGGCACAGTTTTTTGTATGATGAAGAGATCGGGAGGATGGATTGGTTATATATAGATAGATTATATTAGCTTATATTTGAGCATTTTTTTTTTATGAGTTAAAGTATGTTTATAATAGATTAGTTTATAATGGGTAGTTNGAAGAGAACAGTAGAATGGAAGGTTGAGTTTTAAAGTGAACTTCTGATTGAAAGAGAAAAGTCTGACCCTGATTGTCACTTTATTTATTTTACCTTTTACCTTTAAAATCAATATCATTCTAATTACCTTCATTAAGAGAGTTTTTAAAAAAAACTAAAACAAACACAACCTGATATGGTATCAGTTGGATTTTTTTTTAAAAAAAGTTAACTCTTAAATTCTTCCATATCTTATTCTTTAACACTATAAAAACAAATATGGTATCCAGAGACACAAGGGGAAGGAAGGATCCTTATGATGTATGTGTAATGATACAATCACAAGAAAGCCATCATTTATACTTATGTCAGACAACTTGATTGGAGAGCAAACTTGCAGCATGTGCATGATTACATCATTACACCCTTGTTGTTGACAGAGTTTGCTAGAGACATCACCAATATGAAAGAAGAAAAGTTAATATAGTTTCAAGTTATCATGATAATGTGCCCATCTACTAATTCATGAATTCTTGCTGTATTTCTTTTCCTTTATAATACATTATTGAGGTATTGCACTATATAGTAATTGATGTATATTCATAATGACATTAGAATAATGTATTGTACTTGAAGATGAAAAGATTAGACAAACTGCAAATGGTAACTAGGGAGGAAGTGAAACAAGACTTTATACAAGACTTTGCATAAATCTGTTCACTGCAAGGAATGCTCTACTTTTTTTCCCCACTGAAATTCATAGTATTATCACATGTAGTGTTAAACAGGCTGGATTGTCTCCCAAGCATTTGAGTCCCACTGAATGGAAACCCTGGCATGCTGTAAAAATAGAAACTCCTGCTGGGAATTCAGAAATTAGCTGCATACATTAGGACTTGTGATAAAAACACCTGCATCATTATCACATTTCTGCTAATCTGTTGCAGTTTGTGCAAATCATTTCACCTAAGCAAGGGCATGTGTTGTATAATTATTAGGTTTCTGCTGTGTAAATACAAATGATATTTTTCACTTAAAGAAGAATTGGATGAAATGAAAATGGGACTTTCAGAATATACTACACAAAAATCGGAACAGAAGTTGAAGAAATATTATACCGAACTAGGCTTTAAAAGTATGGCCTTTTCTAAACTTTTGGAATAAATAAGGATTATAAATTATTAATCTGGATTATAAATGAAGCAAATCTCCCCATTTTTTATGATTTAAAAACTTGAGCATTATTTCCCATAAGATATTCCTATTAGAAAAATACATAAGATATTGATTTAAAAAATTATTATTTGGGTGAAAAAAATATTTCAACATATCAAAAAGAGAAAATAAATTGTTTTGTATATTAATCCCTTACTAAATCCAGAACTTGTGTTAAGATTTGAGCACGTTTGTTGGTATAGAGGTTCATTTACATGGTGCTGTGAGTTTATGTCCCAAATATAACAACATATGATGAGAATATTTTTCCTAAGAAAGTTGATGTATGAAATGATCTCCTCCAAACTAGATAGAACTTCTGAGGAATATATAAATATTACGCAAGGAAAATTATTACTTTTATTTAATGTACAATTTAGGGATAATTAATACATGGAGACAGAACAATGACTGCTCAAGAGAAAATTTTCAGAAGGACAGATCTGTTTCAAGAATATATAGATTTGGATTTAAGAATCTTAGATGCTAAAATTGCAAAATAGATTTTATTAAATGATTTTTAGATCATAATCATATGAGTCTGGAATAGTATAGGATTCTATACTAATTCTTTCTGATGGAGACTAAGTGAGAAATAATAAAAAATAAAATAAAATAATTTTAATAATTCAAATAAAGGTACCAATTTGAGAATGGTTTGAGATGTAATATTGAGAAGAAAGTAAAATACTTGGGTATTATTATAATACCAATTATATTTTATTTAAATGTCCCTAAGTTAAGACATGGAATGAAATTAAAACTGATATGTCAAAATGGGATAAAGTACTATTGTTATTGTTGGGGATAATTACTGTGATAAAAATGAATAATTTTGCAAGAATGATGCTTTTGTATCAAATAATACTTATTTGGACAATTATTTTACCATTTAAACAGTGACAGAAAGATATGTCTAAATTTGTAAGGCAGAAGAAAAAACCCAAATTAAATAAAAGGTACTGCAAGATGCTGTTTGATGTTTAGAATGGTTGAAAGAGTAGGTATAACTAAGAAATAGTATACAATAAGATTGGAAAGACACGATCTAAGATTTTGATGGCATGGATATTTAGGATATGATAAAGCTAAAGTTAACGTAGATTTCAAAAATCATTATGTAGTATTTATAGAAAATACTATGTAAACTTAAATGGTTATTTGTTCATGATGTATTAGAATTTTCTCAGGGAGACTATAAAATAAAATCAGCGAATATAGTTGTCAATGTTTATTCATGTGCAATTATCATAAAGGTATAAAGATAAAAGATTTTAATGATTTTGAATAAGACTGAATTTGAAATAGAATTACTGTTTCCCTGAAAATAAGATCTATCCCTAAAATAAGGTCTAGCTTGATTTTTATGTGTGGGCCTAATATAAACCCTACCCCCAAATAAGCCTCAGTTTTGGGGTGAGGCATACGTGTAAAAATCAACCTAGGGCAGGATGGGGGGTTTGGAGCTGCCCCATGCACCCTGCACCCGCTTACCTTAGGACCACCTGAAAGCCATGTGGTTCATTGTGCCAATCGTGCTGGTGCTGCCACTTACGGCAGGATGCTGCATGGCTCATTGTGACAATTGTGCTGGTGCTGCCATTCAAGGAAGGATGCCGCGTGGTTCATCACGCTGGTGCTGCGCTCATGGCAGCAGTCCATGTGGCACATCACGCCGGTGCCACTGCTCCTGCACACTACAGTGCAATGCACCATGGTCTCCTGCTATGGGCGGTGGCACCGGTGCAATCAGCACAATGAGCCATGTGACACCCTGCTGTGAGCAGTGGCACCAGCATGATGTGCCACGTGGCGTGCAGCCACAAGCAAACACAAAAGAACTCTGGGCATGGAAGGCCTGGCCTAAGGTAAGCGGGTAAGACATCCCCCGAAAATAAGACCTGGTACCTCTTTTGGAGGCAAAAAATATATAAGACTGAGTCTTATTTTTGGGAAAACACGGTATATACAAATAATTAATATGACATTCTAAAAACTATACACTTTTGTTGATATAAGATACAGAAGAAGAACAAGTGAAAGAATATATGAGAAGATAGGCTATAGTACATAACTGGATAAATGGGAAAATACAATATGATTAAAAGGACTGAAATTTACATTATGCTTTAGCTTTAGAAAATATTTTTATAAAATGATGTATCATTAGTATTTTTCACCAGATAAATTGTCCAAAATGTATTATGGTACTTTGAATATGGTGAACATGTAAAAAAAAAAAAAGCCCCCACTCCCCCCTGATACAAATAAATACATTAAGATTATATGTTCAAAAGTCAAAAGGTTTGACTATAACCACAATAAAGAAATGGTTAGTGAAGGTAATAGAACTTGACTAAATTGGCTAAATTGGCTTCCTTGATTAAAGAAAAAGAAAAATCTACATTTGTGGCTTATTAGGAATCTATTAGAGACTGCATGAAATAGAAAAATCCACTTATAACTTGTGCTTTTGATTCTTAGGACAAATGGATAATAGAATAAAATAATCTTTTTTTGTAATCATAGAGATAGCTTTGCAATTATATTTACATTAATTATATTTGCTCAAATGACTAGAGCACTAGCTTGCATTTTATTCTAATTTATATTTGCTGCAAAAGAAATCTGAAGCTTCTTCCTATTTCTTTTTAAGTTTTATTTCTGTACTTTCATCTTTTTCTTGTTTTTTTTATTTTGCATTAGTTTGTGTTAGCTTGTATGTTCTTTTTAAAACTTTTAATTATGTATGTTTTAATTAAAACAAATGATATCCTTGACTTAACTAACCTAATCCTTTACTAACCACATGTAGAAAAATTTAGAATTTAGAAAAAAAAATGTGCAAGTATGTGACAGACAAAAATATTTTCAGAAGAGACTGAATGTTTGCTTTTTCAGATTGCTTTTTCCAAGATCCCTCAGTGTGATATTATTATTATGCTTAATTAATATAGTCTGCATTCTGTGAGCTGCAGTTTTCATTTTCAGTCCCTAGAGGTCTCTATATATCACATTTTGAATCTGACAGTTCAATACCAAACCCAGTTTTGAAGCACTTTATTTTAAGCCCACAATAAATGAATGCAGACCTGCCTATAATTTTATTTAATCTTTAAAAATGTTTGCTATTGCTACTACCATATTATCATAGCATTCTTATGATTATGACTGTTAGGGTGATGACAGTGATAAATATTGTAAATCTATTATGGAGACTATCTTTTCATCTTGTTCAGCTGAAGAACTGAATTTCTATGTCAAAATTTGGTATTATTAATACCAAAAGCCTAGCCTTTTCCTTTCCTTTTTCCATATCCAATAGAAAATCTAAACTATCTGTTCAATTGGCAAATATATTTTTGTTTGTAAAAGTAGGTAAAAGATTAGCTATGTGCTATACAGCTATACAGTTTAAATTAAACAGTATCTAAATATTGGCCCATTTAGCATAATTTAGTTAAGTTAATAATAGTGAGAGACCAAATAATGGCTAATTTATGCTGGATCCAGCCCTTTTTCATCTAATTCTGAATTTCTCATATTCAAGGAGGTAAAGGGAGCGCATCTTTAATAGTTTGCACAGTATATTGTAAATAGAGTCCTTAGTCTGATAAGATTTTGTCTGTAGGTGTGAAACAACAAAAAACAGTAGAAAAACTGCCATATGCTCTTCTTGATTTGTGGTCTGATATGTATAATTATATCATAATCAAAGCAGTTATTGGACTTCTCTCATACAGTTTCATTAAGGTGCAAAAACCCAACATTAATTGGACACAATCATATAAAAGTGCCCTCTTCAATTAATTAGGGCTATTAAATATAGATATTGCTTGTTCTTAAGAGTTATTAAGGCAAGTATCTTAAACACTTGATTTCATATGTCATCATGAAATTATTGGTTCTTAGAATAATGTTACTGTGATAACTTAGGTAGCATAGAAAATAATAAATGTTAAAAAACCTAATATTTATTTTAATGTAAACATGAAATATATATTCAGTACAATAGGAATAAATTAACAGCCAAAAAGGATTGGGATTTTGTTTTGTTTTGTTTTTTTGGTACTTTTTGGTTAACTTTTATCCCTAACAACCACCTAGCTTTGTCCCTGCACTTTACTTCTCAAGATTTTAGAAATGGTTTGCTATTTCCTGCTTTCTAGGGCTCAAAGAGAGTGAGGTCATCCAGCTGGTTTCGTGCTTACAGTAGGACTAGAATTTATGCTTCCTCACCTTTACTAATATCTTAACTCCTACATCAAACTGGCTCTCCCATAAAGAAAGAGATTTACCAGTTTTCTTCAGGGAAGATAGCAAATTTCCCTGTCTATCAGATCACTCCAAAGAGCTATCAGTAGCTCACTAGCTACCTATGGATAATTCAAATATATCTGATGTCCAGATAATTGCAACATATATCTCAGTTTTTTTTTCACTTAGGGCTTCCTTGACTGAAACCAAAAAACACAGCTTGTGGATAATTTCTTTCAATTTAAGATAAAAAAAGAAAGAAAGTCTATGAGTATCTCATAATTAAATTTGCTTTTTTTATTAATCTGCTAAGAAGAATTTATAGAATTACAGTGTTAAACTTAATTTATTCAGATTGCATTTAAATACATAGATGCATTTCATATTGCAACGAAGTGTAGCTACATCTTCTGAGAGGATTATTTTAAGTGAGAATATATTTTACTATGAGATAAAATAAATTTTCCCACTGATAGATTAGCTATTTTATAAATGAGTAAATTAAGTACCATTACATCTACTTGATAGCCTGATTAACTGATATTTGATGGTGTTATTGTCACTCATCAATGTACGGTATTCAAGTTTCTTCCTGTAAATACTATTTCTACATTGGAAGCAGTGGTGGGATTCAGCTGGTTTGCACCGGTTTGGCAGAACTGGTAGCTAATTTTTTGTTGAGTTCAGTGAACCGGATGGTGCCCACTGAAGCCATAGCCCTTTTTTGTAAGGCCCAGAAGGGCCCCACGGAAGTGTGTGGATGCTGCTTCCAGAAGTCTGGGCCAGAGGCCTCGGAGGCCCAGGCCCAGAATGGACATCTGATAGCAGCATCCTCACAGAGAACCAGTTATTCATGTACTTGAATTCCACCACTAATTGAAAGTTAAATTTGTTTAACTAAGTTTGTTCTTGTTGGCAGTCATGTTTGCCATATTTTAATCTTAAATTTATATACATACTTCAACATAACTATGAATTTTGTATTTATGTGTCCACTTGAAAAGTTATATTTGGTTATCAGTGAATGTCTAAATAATTACTGGTAGTGAAAATATTATTGTATTTATTTTTATATTTTCTATAATATAGTGTTTCAATTTCTGGCATGTAAATCTGATTTTTTTTTATCAATCACATGATTATAGCTTGATATATAGCTTTGATTTCTTCTATTTTATTACATGTTCTGCTTTTCTTTTCATTTTCCCTTCCCTTCCTTTATCATGTTACTTATAGTGTTATATCTACTTGTGGCCATCTGTGTTTTAGAAAAGGAAAGCCTACTTCCATATTTTCTTTTCCTTGTTCTTCTGCCTTTGAGTTTCCTTGCTTGCTTTTCCACTGTTATCTCAGTGCAATTATTAGATTCTTCTCCTGTTACTTAAGAGATTATGTCTGTTAAATGGAGTTCAACTGAAGCTGACCTTTACCTGACTACAAGCATGTATTGTTTGGATTTTTTTTTACTTACACTTCTCAAAACTTATTAAGTGCTAGTAACTCAGTTAAGTACTGTAAATCATTGTGTCCAGCACTTTCCTTAATTGCTGCTAATAGCTCAATCTCCTGACCATTAACACTTCCTCTAGCTGCTCCCTCTCCTACTGTGTTATAATTGTCTCTTCTTTGCTTTCATTTTGCCATTGACTTTAAGACTTACTTATGTACAAAAAATCTATTTAAGCTTGTACAAGAAGGCTGTAGGGAGCAAAAGGATGTAATAAGGCAAGATATACGTATTTATATTGTGCTGTTTTCAGTTCTGAAACTTAAAATAAAGCACGCACCTCCATATATTGCTAAATTTATTAACAGTGTCATTTAAATTTGGTTGGGGTTTGTAAACTGTCAATGTAAAGAATCAGAAGCTCTTCACAATGTATGGAGGTTTTCATCCCAAGTCCAACATTCATAGCCCAGAGCCCTTCTCTGAGGCAGATGGGTGATTAAAACGCATGAAAAAAGAAATTCAGACACTGTACACCAGCTGAAGAGAGGGCAGACAGGTGGGATGTAGTGAGTATCAAACCCACTGTCCTGGATGAAATCCAGAATATCCAGGACTATATCAGTAAGAGACAACCCAAAGATAAACTGCTGAGAGAATGCCTGAGGTAGCACCAGACACAGGAGGAAGATTAAGCTGAGGAAGTGCCATAGTAAGACAAGACCCTGCATGGTATTTACTATTAACAGAGATGAGGTGGCAGACATTAGGAAATTGTACCAGTGGCTGAAAAGGGATGAACTAAAAAGGACAGCACTGAGGCACTGATCAAGCAGCATAAGTACAGGCCCAAAGCATCAGATTTTCAGAAACAAAGGACTACCACAGTAGATAGGATACAAATTATGGACTTTGCACAGTGACCTCAGAGATAGTCCAACACATAATGGCAGGGTATAAGATACAGGCAGGTACAGCATATACTGAGTGGTACAATCAAGTAATGGCATTGTATACAGGAACATCTGCACAGCATATGGGCTAGAGCCTTCCAAGTCCAGATGGAAGATTCCACAGAAGGCTGTGGAGAATAACAATGCTAAAATCTTGTGGGACTTTCAGATCCAGACAGACAGGCAAGTTCTAACCAATCAACCAGACATCATGGCAGTAGAGAAGAACCAGAAGATGAGGTGGTGATAGATATAGCAACGCCAAGTGACAGAGATCTCAGGAAGAAGGAGTATATGAAACTGGAGAAAGGCCAGAAACTCAAAGAAGATTTGAAAGTAAAAGCAAAAGTCGCAGTGGTGGTGGTAGTATTTGGGCCCTGTCTCCTATACTTGAAAATGGCTTTAACAGACCCAGCAACAATGCCAGAGGTCTCTGTCAGAAAGAGTGAAATGTTAGGAATAGCTAAAATACTGCACAACTCCTCAAAACATCTCAAACTCCTAGTCCTTTGTCAGATGATTGAAACTGAGGAAAATACATACCATCCGTAGGTGAGAAGAGAATTTTATATGATTGGTTTGCAAATCTCCCTTAGTTGCAGAACTCTCTAATAATGCTGACATAAGACATTAGGATTGGAATGTGTGCATAGAATTCAACTGAGGAAGAGTTGAATTCCAGTTCAGCATTTTTCTGGGCAGAGATCATACTCCAAGATAATTAGAAACAGTCCTGGAATTATTTTAAATAAATCAATTAATCACACGCAGTAGACAGATATAATAGTTTCTGCATGTGAAAAATGGAATTTACCAACTGCATCTTATTATAAATTTGGTTCTAAAAAAGGAATGTATAGGAGAGCTATCCTAAAAAAATTGGCACCAAAAATGCAGACTCTGAGCAATTGCACCTTCTTAATGTTTTCTATCTAACAGCAAACTGTGTGGTTGAAACTATGTTTCGTAATTTTCTAATTAATAGGATAAAATTCAACAAATGTCATGCAAATATTCTAATGAAATTTAAACTTTAGTTTAAGCTGGATAATAAAAAACAAAAGTTCTCATTACTTGACCCAATAAATAAAAATGAAGATTTTACCACAATTGAAGCAATAACTTAGATCCAGATGTAGTTCATACTTAGTGTGGATCTGTATAAGTTAATGGAATTTTATATCCATCACTTTATTCGACTTCAGTTGCTAAGTTATTTGTGACTTAAATTAACTTAGATCCCTCTATTTATAATAGATTTATGGTTAATAATATTAAGTTTGTATTCAACCTAATGAGGATGTGATATTAATGAAACAGACTGGGATCCTATATGTGGCTAGGTATAACTTGGTATCACAGGATTTCCTGCACATATAGATGTCTGCAGCGAAGATAAGTGATGAAATTCTACCTCAACATTTCAACCTGAGAATAGAACAGTGGCACTTGCATTATAATATCATAATCCATATATCTTTTTGGCATTACTATAGTTAGAAATATAGCCTAACATTTATACTTGCAGATAACTGTAAAAATATTTCAGAATTATGTAGCTATTTGAACACTAGTTTGTGCCCATACTTACATTCTTACATCATGTAGTCATTCATTTTTATTAATTATAATTTTAGTGATATATTTAATGGATTATTTAATGAATTGGGTTATTTTAAACCAGTAAATCACTTAAACCAGAGAAAAGAATCAATTGGTTTACAATCTTATTTTACTGGGTAGCAAACAAAGAATAATGGGCTCCTTTAAAGAAAAAAATAGTTTACTACAATACTACATTTTTTTCTCTAACTCGCTCTCCAGCAGTTTTATATATTTTGTCCATTGGTTTAATGGCTTTTTT
>NW_015386526.1:32797-49620 GCF_001527695.2 Protobothrops mucrosquamatus
CTGCTGGCCCCTATCTGCCGGTCTCCTGGCATGAGGAGGGGAGTTCTCTCCTCCTCTTTCTCCTCCTGCCCCTCCTGCCGGCAATCACACCATTCAACTTTCCCACACTCACCTCCACCCTTCGTTCCGCAGTCATCCTTCCCTTCCTTCTCCTCCCCCACCCTTCCATGCCTAACTTTCTTCCTCACCTCTGAGTGTTCCAGCTTTTAAATTTTTTTTAAATTTTTAGAGTTTTAAATGATATATATATATATATATATATATATATATATATATATATATATATATATATATATATATATATGCATTAAGTGAGAAATCTGTGATTGCCTCTTCAAATATATTTCATTTTTTTGCTTGATGCTAACACTTTTGTGAAAAAGAAAGAAAGAAAGAAAGAAAGAAAGAAAGAAAGAAAGAAAGAAAGAAAGAAAGAAAGAAAGAAAGAAGGGAAAAGATTATCTAATATTAAATCCAATAGAAGAGAATATATTTAGCTCAGGGTTGAACTGTGGAGTTCATGGTACTCTCTGAGGTTGATTGTTTGCTTGCAGATGTTTCATTACCTAATTAGATAATAACATCAGCACTACTGAGTGTAGAGTTTGCTCCCTGATTTTTGCAGTAGCTGAACTACCAAAAGAAAACCACATTCCTGCCAACTGGCAAGACAAGCTACTGTATATAACAGGAAGTATAACCCAAATTCAAATAACACTGATGATATTACCTAAAAATGTGCTGCTTTTGTGAAGTATTGAAACACACAGTCATGTTTTCTTTACTGTCAATTTTACTGACATATTGATAATTGTAATCCAGCCAGAATTTGGTACAGGATGGATGATTACATGATTTTTTAAATAAATAAATAAATAAATAAATAAATAAATAAATAAATAAATAAATAAATAAATAAATAAATAAATAAATAAATAAATAAATAAATGATTACATGATTTTTTAAATAAATAAATAAATAAATAAATAAATAAATAAATAAATAAATAAATAAATAAATAAATAAATAAATAAATAGCTAGCCTACCTACACCCCATTTAGTCTCTTTTTTGGATGGATGGATTGATGGATTTTTATTACAACTTTTTGTGTGCGTGAGAGCAAACTAAAATAACACCTGCTCTTTCTAGCTTTATAACAGTGGCCTGTATAATGTTTTAAGCATATCTAAAGCTTGGTGGGAATGTATCTGACCTTTTTTAAATGGGACTTCCAGAGTGCTACAAATAGTAGTGAGATATTTAGTATGACTTCTGAGAAAGGGTAAAGCAATCTATATGATAGGAGCCAGGCTGTTGTATGTAAAAGATGCTGTAGTTATGCTGATTTCCATGGGGAAATATGTAAAAATAATATCAAATATCAAGTCTTTTAAAATGTACATTTACCACCAGCCTAGGACAGATGTTCCTACTTTATGCTTGGAATCTGTTTTGATATATGTTTAATTTTCTTTATAAAAAGCAGATTTGCTTGGCTCTGTAATTTTTATTAGGAATATGCAATTAAAAAAGATTGAAAATTTTGTTGCTGTAAAAATTCAACAACATTAATTCATAATCTATCAATTGAAAAATTCAATCAGTAAATGGTTTATGCGGAAGACTAATGAATCATAAAACTTTTAGAACACACGACTATTGAAGGGTTGTTCTATATATTAAATGTATATCTCAATTTTCAAATTATGTATTTGGCACCAGCTTAGCATAAACAACAGTTTCCACAATCAGTTAATTACAGGATTTTATCAATGAGTGACAGTACAGCATATTGCCAGAAGCAAAAGTTCAGCTTGACTTATGGACAAGAATGTTAAATACTAAAACACACATCTTTGTCTCAAAATTTCAGCAGAAATCTACTGGTTGCCCAGATCAAATAGGCAGCAACTATTTAGGAAATGTTTAGAAATGCTACCACTGTCAACTATATGGTCCAGGGCCACATAGTATTTATATAGTACATAGATAATGTGATAAAAAAGGATAAAAATAAGATCACATTGGGCAAATTGGAAAATACAACAAAATCATAACTGGAAATACTTTTAACAGATGAAGGAGATCACTCTTAAGCAGTGAGAAAAAGAAATGAATTTTAGAGTTGGGAAATAATATTTCTGGAGTTATTGGTATAAAAAGGAAGGTAATAATTTAGGGCCAAGAATAGACGTTAAGAACTTGGTTGAAGCATACAGATGTGATCCAGCAAGATTAAGGCTGGGAAAAAAAGTTAGAAAAAAGAAATGGAAATGGATAACAAAGGCCAGCTACTCTAAAAGGAGATAAAATGGGTCAAGGGTTAGGGTTATAATGTAAGATAGAAAGTGTATTTCAAAGAAGCAAAACTAAAATAAATGAAAAATTACTCATGAGTTGTGGCTTAAAAAGAGAAAAAGGGGATGGGGACAACTAATTCTCTCTTTCTTGCTACATAGCTAAATAATTGTAATACTTTTATCACACTCCAATTAACTCTGTGTGACTTACAGATTAAAGAACAACATAAAAATAATGTAATACAATGAATTAGACCAAAGCAAATTACAAAAAAAAAAATAATATCCATGATTTTCATAAAGAATGCAATAAGGGAGCTTCCAGGTGAACTAGATATCCCTGAAAAAGCAGGAATGTCACTGAAGTGGTAGTCATTAGCCAGATCATGAATTCTGGTTGGCACAGTCTTTCTGGATAAAGGAGAGATTATGAGATGACCCAGTTCCACTCTGGACAGCTTAGCTATTCTAAGTGACTGGACTTCAGGAAATTATCAAATGAACTACTGGCATCAGGATTCTTACTATAAATGTTTTGAAAATGAACTTTTACGGTCTTTACAAAACAATATGAACTCTATTTTACTGGAAGAAAAGATGCCAGAGTTTTGTAAAGATGCCAATATAACACTAATATCTAACAAGAGACGATTTGACTAAGAAGAAACTATAGGCCAACATCATTATTAAATAATGACTACATTGTTTAATTGTTCACAATAATTCTAGTTGTTGGGCTAAAATAATTTTGCAAGAATTCATTCATAAGGAGAAATCTACCAAAGATGGCGTTAAGAGACAGCATCTGAGTTTCCTCCAAGCCTCTTTTATTCCAATTTTTAACTAGAACTTTTGCTTTTATTTCATCCCATTTTATTCTATTTTACTTTCACCTCTTTTATTCTCCTGCTGGAAACCTAAATTGTTATTATTTTTGCTGGATACTAATATTTTTATCATCTCTGCCATGGCGAAAAGGAAAAAGAGGCAGCATTCACATTCAATTTCTCAAACTTCACTCTAATGTACCAAACAGTTCAAAGTTGACATATTCTTAAAAAAACTATTATTAGAAACAATATGCAAAGCTGCAAAACCTCTAATAGAGCTAGTAACCCAAAATGCCTGAAGAAATAAATTCCTATTTTAAGAAATTATCTGCTGGTTTTCCCCCTATTTCAACATGGTATTTTATCCTGGGACCAGAATATGTATATTTTCTTTCTTCTTATTGATTATTATTTAATAAACTATAATGATGAATGTAGGTTTTAACCTAAAATACAGTTGTTAAAGCATAATATTGGAAACATATTGGATAGTTTCGACTATTTGGAACAACATAATGAAAAACAAGCCACATTGATTTTCTTAGATACAGAGAAGGCCTTTAACAATTTGAATTGGGCTTCCTTAGGTAAAACGGGCAAGATTAAGTTGGACTTCACAGAAAGCACAAATTATTGTTAATGGAGATTTAACAAAACCCTGTGAGAAACAAAAGGGGATAAAACAGGGATGCTCACTGTTTCCTCTCTTGTTTATTTTGGTTCTTGAAATATTGAATTGTTGGAGTAAAGATTTTTTTAAAAAATAAGTTAAGGGCTTTTTTAGATGACTTGGCATTAGTATTGGAAGATCTTCTAAATGGAATTGAAAATTAATGGGCAGATTTAAAGAATTTGATGCATTAGCAGGTTTCAAAATTAATAAACAGAAGGTGAAGATGTTAACAAAAAAATGAAATCAGATCAAACTGAGCTGATAAATAAAACAGGTTTTAAGGCCTTCTATTGAGAAGCAGGTAAAATATCTGGGCATCATTATGACAAATATGAACTGTATGTTAAGCCCTTGCTAGTATTCTCTGAACAACAGCATGCAGGTAATTATGTTAAGACATGGAATGAAGTTTAAAAAGACATCTTAAGATGGGATAAGTTATAATTGTCATTGCTGTGGAGAATTTGTGTGGTAAAAATGAATGTCTTGCCTGGAATGATGTTTTTGCTCCAGACAATAGTTTTATAACAACTGAGGCACCATTTAAACAGTGTCAGAAAGATATATCTAAATTTGTGTGGTGAGGGAAATATCACAAATTAAAAATAAGGTGTTACAAGATGCAAAGAAAAGAGGAAAATTGGGCCTACTTGATTTCAGATTATATTTTGTAGTTTTCTATTTGCTTTGGTTGAAAGATACGGTGCTACTGAGAAATAGAAGGCTTTTGGAGTTAGAATTTGATATTTGGGTCCCATGGATATTTATGATACAAAAAAAATCAAAGTTGATGTATAACTTTGTTTTTGTATATGATAATTTTTGTATTTTTGTATCTGCAGCAAGATTATTGTACATACAAAGATGGAAAGAATTGACATTAACTACGATGGAGGAATGCTTGGTGCAGAGTTGGTGAATGGGCCCAGGATACCTATAGGATACCTACATATTCATTGAATTACATCAGCTTGTCCCACCTGGCCAGGCAGGGAAGGTATGTTAAAAACCCCATCAGTTAAAGAACTCAAACTGAAGAGATCCTTTTCTGCCATCATCTTCTCTGTATGGAATATTCTTCCTCTGGAGGTAAGGCAAATTCCTAAGCTATTGGTATTCAAAAAGAAGTTAAAAAATGGCTCCATCACCTTGCAAGGGGAGCCCAGGGAATCACTCAACCATGGGGCTGGTTAATCTTTTTGGTGACTAGAAACACCTTATGTATAAAACAGAAAATAATGAACTTACGATTTATGGTCTTGACGATTAGACAGAATGGATCATAGAAAGAAGAGATTTATGTTTTCATGATGGAGTAAAAAGTAAATTTAAAATTGCACTTATAAGTGCTATAAAGAAAATCAGAAGCTATTTCTTTATATCTTTTTTCTTTACTATTTTTTATTTACTTTGGCCAATTTTTCTACTTTTGCTTTGATTTTTTTTCTTTTTCTTACTTTAGATTAATTCTTATTCTCTAACTTAGTTATTATCTTTTTCTTACTTTAGGTTAGTTTTACCTTTATTAAAAACATTAATAAAATTATATCTGTATCTATAAAGAATATAGTGAGCAGATTATTCCATTTCTATATCTATCTATAAACAGTTCTAAAAGATAAAATCATAACTTTATACAACAGCAACCATTGAACTGGGCTGAAATCTGAATGTCTTGAGACTTTTTTAATGTTTGTATTTTCCTTCTGAAGAATTTCCTTAAGGGAAAATGCATTACAATCCCATAGTGCTTATACAACCCATTCCATTTTTTCTCTTGGCAAGGATGCTGACCCATAATTTTTCTAAAGGCATGATCCATACATCTCATGTCTAATGACGTGGATCTCTCAGACCTTCTTGATTTGTCCTCTGGATCCATTCAGCACCTATCAGCTCTTTGAAACTGCTTGCTTCCAAGATTCCTTAGAAGGCATGGCTTTTTTGTTACAGCCCCTGCCTTCCAGAATAAGGCCCCTCTAAGATCCAGACAACTGTCATCCCAATGGCATTCTGGAAGACTATGATGAGCTGGCTGTTCTCCCACTGCTAGAGTAGGGTACATGGATGCCCTTGCTGGATATGTTTGCCTATGTTTTTCAATGTATTGTCCATCTTACAAAATTGTATTTAGTACATTTGTGCTGCCCAAGATTGGTATAAAGTTGGTCAGTAACAAACTATGTGTGAGAAAGAAAATGAATGAGAAAGGGAAGAGAGATTTCCTTTGTCTGGAAATAATATGACCTCCTATTGCTGTAACGTTCAGTTTTATGTATAAATATAATTTTAATTGCACTTCATCTTCTTCCACTATTGTCCGAACAAAAGCATACAGGTTAACATTATCTTAACCTTTATACCCACAGCACTGGGCAGCAACAGAAATGTGTATGTAATTATTGGGATTTTATGAGTCAGAGTAAATAACCTGGCATAATTGCACAAATGTGCAGGAAATTAAAACTATGAACTTATTGGATTTCATTGAAGAAATAAAGAAATTTGACTCTGCAAGGAGGCTAATTGCTCAGCAATATCATTTGTGCCAACTATTGAACCCCTAATCAGAGACATTAAAAACAAATTTACATATTTTAGTTTACACCTGTTTCTTCTACAGAAACAATTCTAGTGTGGGTTCTTATTATTTCTAATAAAAAGTAGTAAATAAAATCTTGTTTACAATATAAAGACCATAGCAAATGTTTATTTATATTTGGTGTTTGGTGTCTGGTGTCTGAGAGAAAAGAGAAGTGGTTCAAAACAGGTATAGGAAATAACTGGGTAGTCTTTTCATTTAGTTTTGCTTGTAGAATAGTGGGAGGAAAAGTGAAATATAAGTGGACATAACATTCCTCCATAATTTCGTATTTACACAAATGTAGAAAAATGTCCCTTCTTCTCTCACAATGATAATAATGATAATATATTAAAATGTGATCACAAATGATAAAGCCTTGAAGGGAGCAATGTTACATGTTGAAACAGTTACATGGGAAAAAGAGAAAGTGGGTAGATCTCAAAGAGTGACACAAAAGATCAATTAGAAGGTTCAGCGGCTCTAGTCATATACTGTATGTATCATTGTGATGGCTCAGTTTTCTGCATGAAATTTGCTAACAACAATGCTAAATAGAAATGTTGCTTTTAAAGACTCAAATGTTGTTTTAAATGGATTAAATATTTTTATTGCACTTGCATAGCTAATGCTGTAAAGAGGAATCGCAAAGAACAATGATAAGATAGCAAAGGAAGACCCTTTGTCAAGGCAAACAACAGTAAACAACTTCTGCATTATGTGGCAAAGCAGTTTTGTTCTCTTTTGAACAATAGATTTAACAGGTGTCATGTGGCTCAGAGGCCGTTTCTATAACTATCTCTAGGGTGCCAAGCCATTCCTCAAAGTTTCTGTGGAAGGAATTGGCTGGTGGGATTTGGCTTGTAAAGACACGTGAGCATCTGCTGCATGTTCAGCCTCATTACCATTCATATAATTAAGTCCTACCATCCAGAGTCTGCTTCCCTTTCACATAAAAAGAGAATCTAGATTAAATTGACAAAAGCTGATCTTATTGTCAAGTAAACACTAGAATTTTATCAGTATATTATTAGCAGGAGTCAAACAAATCTCTTCAGTGAAAGACTAACTCAATGTTTTCATATTAAATCTAGGAATGAAATAAGAGCTGGGTCAACACAAAAACTTCAACAATCCTCAAATAAAAATGTACATATTTCTTTTATATAATACTAATTTAGTTATATACTGTAAGTTATTAGTATCAGAAATTACAATATATTAGCTCTACTAAGATATAGGACAGCACAATATTTTATTTTAAAATTGTAGAAATATGAGTTTGCCATACTGCATTTTCTTTACACAGTATGGAATATATATACTCTGTTGGTTAACATGTGTTATTTACTAAAGAAGTTAAGCTAAACTAAGCTAAGTTAAGATTTATTGTCATTTTTTATTGTGAGCACACTGGCCCACATTAAAAATGAAATTCTGTTGCCTGCTCTCAAAAGAAAGTATTTATCTACCCATACACATACATAACAGTACACACATATACACATTATATACATGCACGCGCACACACACACACGCACACACACAAACACACACATATATATAAATAAACAGGTTGTGAAGAGGATGTGTAGCATCCCAGACAATCCTGTGGACCTTGCTCAAGCATTGCTTATATATGCTATGTCCTGGATATAAGCTTTTAGATTTATCTGGTTTGATCATATTGTTCTGATTGCTTGCTTTAATGGGTTGAGATATCCCATGAAGAACTAGTACCTTCCAATTTGATGAAATCCTTTTCCCATCAGTAACTGGTAAAAGGTTGAAAAATGGCAGGTATTTATCTTTTTTGATCATGACAAAGCAATGTACAGTGTCACTTAGTTTCTTAACAAAAATTCTGCACATACATATATACACATGCTCAGAAACTCAGAAATTATGCTTTTTCATGCTATAACTAGATAGAACTATAAAAACATGTAGATTTCCTTGATATTATTATCATCTCCAAAATAAAGAACAATATCTTTATTGTCATTGTATATCTCACAACAAAATTAAGTGCTGTCCACAGTGCACACTACACACAAGTAAAAACCACAAAAACACATTCTATTCACCATTGCACTGCCCCTAATATTGCACTTCAATGTTATACTATACAGTAGTATTTAATATGGTTACATCTCTGGAATAAAAACTATTTTTTAGCCTATTTGTCTTTGTTGTACTGTCTGCCAGTACTGTCTGCCAGTTCATAAAAAGAATGTCTGGGATGAGATGAGTCTTTAAGAATGTTTTGAGCTTTCCTAAGACAGTGGGAACTGTACAGTTTGTCCGGAGGGGGGGAGTAGCCAATAATCCTCTGGGCGATGGTAATGTCCCTCTGGAGCACTTTCCTATCTGCTACTGTGCAGTTGGCAAACCACACACAAAAGCAATATGTTAGAATGGTCTGTATGGAGCAACAGTCGAAGGTTACCAGTAGTTTTTCATTCAGTTGTTGTTTCCTGAGAAATCTCAAGAATCTCTGCTGGGCCTTCTTAACCAATGCTATAACATGAGCACTCCAGGTCAGGTCCTCCTTTATGGTAACACTCAGTAACCTAAAGGTGGCCACCTGCTACACACGGTCTCCACTGATGATCAGGGGCTGAATATCTGATCTATTTCTCCTATGATCTACTATAAGCTCCTTGGTCTTAGTGGTGTTGAGAACCAAATTATTGTCTCTGCACCACAAGAGTAACCACTCCACCTCATCCCAGTAGGAAGACTCATCCCCCTTGGAGATAAGCCCCATCACTTTTGTATCATCTGCAAGTTTAATAATAATATTGCTGGGATAATATTGCAGTCATGTATAGAGAGGGTAAAGTAGGGGGATCAACACATAGCCCTGTGAGGAGCCAGTATTCAGAATAAGAACTGAAGATATATAGTTGCCTAATTTAACCCTCTGAGAGTGGCCAGACAGAAAGTTCATAATCCAAAGGCAGAATGAATGTGAAAGTCCGAGGTTGATCAATTTAGACACCAGTGTGTATTGAAGAATTGTGTTAAATGCAGAGCTAAAATCTACGAAGAGCATCCTTACATAGGTCCCATACTGCTCCAGATGAGTCATACCAGTATGGAGAGTGATAGTTATGGCATGCTCTGTAGATCTTTTTGCTCTGTATGCAAACTGGTGACTGCTGAGTGTGGATCGGAGGCAGGACACAATGTGTTTGTGGACCAGTTTTTCAAAACACTTCATGATAATAGGGGTGAGTGCCACTGGTCTATAATCACTGAGACTATTAATAAAGGACTTCTTTGGTAGTGGAACAATCATGGAGGCCTTCAGACAGGATGGAATAGTGGACTGGGATAGACACCAATTAAAAATCTTGGTAAAGACCCCAGCCAACTGGTCTGAGCAGTCTTTAAATACCTGGCCAGAAATGCTGTCAGGTCCAGCAGCCTTCCTTGAGTCCACAGCTCTCAAGGTACTCCTCAACTCATGCTCCTCCACAGTGAGAGGAGGGCTGTGCTGGACTAGTGGCTGTGGTACAGCTGCCTCTGATGGCCTCATTTCAAAGCCGGCAAAGAAATGATTCAGCTCCTCTGCCAACAAAGCATCCCTGTCAACAGGAGTGATGTTATTGGGTCTATAGTTGGTGATTTGTTGGATCCCCTGCCACAACTGCCTTGCATCATTGTTATGAAATTGATCTTCAATCTTCCTCTTATAATCTGCCTTAGCCTGCCAAATGCCTCTCTTCAGACTGGCTGTGGCAGCAGTATATTTAAATAAAGGTTTAAATATAGTCATTTATTAAATTTATATGGTTCTTCATCTCACATACATGACTCTGAGCAGCTAACAATTAAAAACAGAATAAAAACAATATTCAAAATTATACATAACATAAATAAAAGCTGAGCACCAACTTAATCAACACTAACAATGTTGTCAAGTAACATAACCAAGAAATGGGCTCTTCTGTACCATAACTCAGTGGCAAAACCAGGTCTTTAAGATCTTACAAAAAGCCAGCAAGGCCAGAGAAAATTTCCAGGGGATTTTGTTCCAATGGGTGGGTATAACAATATGATTGGCTATAAGAATATGAATATACAGGGTATGTGTGTACAGGGGGTAATAAATTCTCAACTATTTTAAATTAATATATGAGGCAGACTTTGAAGAGCTAGTTCCTCATAAATGTTCACTTTATACTTTTATAATGTTGACTTTCTCCTTCCTAAAAGACCTTCCCTAAAATGCTTTTATTAATACTTTAATGCAACTCCCTGGGTGATCCCAGATGCTTTTATATAATCACTCAAGCTGTCTCTTAAATTGTTGCCCAATCTACCTTGTCAGTAGTATACACTGCAGTTTGCTACCAATTGGTCTCAAAATGCATCTGCATATGATTTAGGCTATAAAAAAAACACAAAACAATGTTAGCAATTCTACTCTATGTACCTCTCTTTCAGCCATATTTCTGCCTTTCCAGATTTTGGGGCTAATCTAAAACAAGCATCCTGGCTAATAAACTGTCCTTGTGTAAAATAACTTATAGACAAAAGATCTCCTATTGATTGATTGATTGATGTGGAGATATAGATCTATAATGTATTAGAGCTATTAGAAATACTGTATAACCTACTGTACTGATCAATGATCAATGTCTATGGTTTAGTGTTGCTGCCTGTATATACCACAGCTCTTGGAACGGAGTCTGCAGAACAACCTGCCTCTGATTAGTGTTTTTTGTTGGATCAGTATAAAAGATGACGCCATAGCAATGAATGTGTGATACAAAGCCAAAATAAAATAGAAGCAAACAACTTCAGTGTAAACTTAAAGGACAAAACCTCTCAAAGAAAAGCAAGTCATTTGCTAGTATGCCCAAAATATTATTTAAAAAATAATGCAGGATGCAGGGTATATACAAAGTTCCTGAAACAAGAATAGCTAACTTGGAAATCTACAACATAAAAGGTGAAATGAGATAAACCATTCAGTTGCATCAGAAGCAAATAACAAAATTAATGAAAAACTGGTTCTGCTATATCACAGAATGAATCTGAACAATGTTTTCAAAAGTATTAAATAACTTTTGTGCCATATGCATTCACAGCTCCGGAGGAAAAAAAGCACAAATAAACAAGAACTGAGTTTGGTTTCGGGAGTTAAACACTTCAACCTGTATTATTCAATCCATAAAAATAGACTCCATTTACAGCAGCTTTTCTTTGGATCAAATATGGAGTTCAAAAAGATAAACAGTCACACAAATGCAGATGGATTGCATCATTTTCCTCTGAAGGGTAAACAATCTAAGAAATCCACATCAAATAAAAATTCATTTGACACATGTTTGCTCAGAGAGTCTGAAAATCTTCCCATCGTATCTGAGAGGCTTCAAAGAGAAACTAGGAAAGATCCAACTTTTTTTTTTGTTTGTTTGTTGTTATGATGGATGCATGTTCAAGGGGGCCAGAAGTACTTTCACTGCTTCAATAATACCTATGCATATTATATTCAAGTTCCAAAACAAATAGCGAAAAAGAGTGGATTTGTAGCTGAACAGTTCCAGACATTCAAAAAAGAAGAAGAAAGAAAGAAAAAAAGAAAAGAATTGAATTCAGGTATATAACATCAGCCTCTTATAGCAGCTAAAACTGATTGGCAGAAAGATGCACTCCAAGTTTTAAGAATGCTTTACGAGCATTACCTGGAAAAAGACTAAACCAAATATGTGCCATTTTTCTGCTTGTATATTGCAAGGCAATATACATAGGAACAAACAAATAGATATAGATATGAAATATGAAATATCTGCTATGTTATAATAATTGCACTTGGTGTTTGCAAAATTTGACTTTATATTAAGGTGCAATAATGATATGTTTTACTCGTCACTTTCAACATTTCTGTAAGTTTAAAAAACAAAACAAAAACAGTCCTTAACTTAATTATGTGGGAAAGAAAAGAAAAGGAGCTTTAGAATGAGTTTCTTAAAGCAAAATAAAAAGGAGTAAAATATTGTCTGTAATATGTATTTTATGGATCAGATTATTAAAAAAAAATGAGTTCTTTTGGATTACATCATAGAATTTTAAAGCAATAACATACAGTAAACATGTAACTTGACCTAGTGGAAAAGATGACAGTCAATGGCACTGGCTTCTTTTCTCAAGTTATCTCTCAGGAAAACCCGCACATGTGTAAAGCTTATTCGTGTCCATTTAAAGGAATAACAAATTTGTGCCTGTGCAAGACAATTTATTCAGGAAGAGAAGTAATTCTTGGAGATTTTGTATTAAATAGCCAGGTAGGAACTGGATATTTCAATGTAAATGGCTATTTCCTATGTTATAGGTTGCAGATGTGCAAGTAGACTCGTTGCTCAGATCCTCTAATGTTTTCCATATGTCATGCTTGGAATCATTTTTAATTCTAGGCAGAATTTTATAGATCTAGAGCATATGTGAAAATGTGAGGCATCTGCTTTAAATGAGATAAGGGATGCTTGGGTTCTAATTTATACATAGTTTTTGCTTTAATTTATGAACGAGAGGATGCATTCATCCTTTCAAAATAAAACTTTATGTCTCTTTCTCAGCAAGTATAACTTTTTTCCCATGTAATAAAACTGATCTAAAGGTTTCAGTCGACTTTACGGCTCCATTTGTAATATAATATTAGCATTCTTTTAAGCATTTGTTTCCATTCTAATTCATTTGTAACTCATTTCTGCTAAAATTTATTTGTAATATGGCTCAGATGGGGGGACAAAAAGAGCAGATTTCTTATACTGCCAAGGTACATATTTTGCTGATTTTCTACTTCATAAAGATAAAATTAGATATAGTTCTCAATACTGTTAACTCTTTGTTTGACCTGTTTGACCAGATCAGGAAATAGACTCCTTGGGTTTGACTGAAACACTAGTTTAGTGGTAGAGGCTACAATAAAATAATCTTGAAAACTTGTCTGTAAGCTGTTCCAAGTAAATCTGACTTTTGCAAATTCTGATAGTAATTTTGTCAATGCCAATGGTGTTCAAGTAGTGCTGCAGTTATTTTGGGATTGGCCTCAAGGCATATATCACTATGGGTATTATTTTTGCTTCACATTACTATCAGTCAGTTTCAAAGGGTAGCTTTACTTGCAGCAATTCGTATTCTGCAACAATATATTTTATATTACTAAACAACAATATCTGCCTATACAAGGTCCTTGGGAACGATTTGATAGGTGGATAAAAATGTCAAATGAGTCTGAGCATCTGGCTGATTCTTTGACAAACCAATAATAATACCAATTGGAGATGATAGAAATAGAATGACTGTGGCAAAGAAAGCAAAAGTAGTACCAATAGTAATAGGCACCTTAGGTGCAATCCCAAAATAACTGGACCACCACTTGAACACCATTAATATTGACAAATTCACTATCAGTCAATTGCAAAAAGCAGCTTTACTCGGAACACAATACTGTAATGCTATCAAATATTCAAATCAGCCTATCCTAGGTCCTTGGGAAGGACTCGATAGATGGAAAAATGCCAAATCCAGTCCAACATCTGGCTGACTGTGTGACAAACCCCCACCATAATAATAGTAACCAGTTGAACACCATCAATAAAGATAAATTCACCATCGGTCAATTGCAAAAGGCAGCTTTACTCAAAATAGTTTACATTCTGTGTCGACACCTCTAACACCATCAAATATCAAACATCAACATCTATCTCTCCCAGGTCCTTGGGAAGCACTTGATTGGCAGATAAAAGTACCAAATCCTGTCCAAACATCTGGCTGACTATGCAACAAACTATAATATTTTACAATGTGAAATCTCCATATTGTTTTTAATCAGCAATATTCAGCAACAAAGAAAAGAATAATAAATATCCTGGAAAAGCAAATCCATTAATTTCTATAACATCACACACATTTAGGGGACTGGAGGCTAAAACATATAAGGAACGATTGCTGGAATTGGGTATGTCTAGTTTAATAAAAGAAGTACGAGGGGGGACATGATAGCAGTGTTCCAATATCTCAGGGGCTGCCACAAAGAAGAGGGAGTCAAGCTATTCTCCAAAGCACCTGAAGGCAGGACAAGAAGCAACGGATGGAAACTAACCAAAGAGAGAAGCAACATAGAACTATGGAGAAATTTCCTGACGGTTGGAACAATCAATCAGTGGAACAACCTGCCTCCAGAAGCTGTGAATGCTCCAACACTGGAAGGTTTTAAGAAGAGACTGGACAACCATTTGTCTGAAATAGGGCTTCCTGTCTGAGCTGTGTGCTGAACTAGAAGAACTCCAAGGTCCCTTCCAACTCTGTTATTCTGTTAAATCAACTGGATGGATATTATTATTATTATTATTATTATTATTATTATTATTATTATTATTATTATTATTATTATTATTGTTGTTGTTGTTGTTGTTGTTGTTGTTGTTGTTGTTGTTGTTGTTATTGGTATTGGTATTAGTATTAGTATTATTTTATTTTATTTTATTTTATTTTATTATTTTTATTTTTATTTACTTACTTACTTACTTACTTACTTACTTACTTACTTACTTACTTACTTACTTACTTACTTACTTACTTATTTTTGGGGACACATGTATGCCATGGGCACTTTTCTGTTTTGTAATTTATATTATAATTAAAGATTTTATTCTCTGTGTGAGATTGTGTTCATGGAAATTTGTATTTATGGAAAAGTACTTTTTAACAAGCAAATATTTTAATTCAGAAAGTACTGAAATATAATTAATGAAATAATAATTGCAAATTAGAAAGTAATAATCTTGACACATTTTAAATATAGCACAACTCTTTATTTTTAGTAATGCTAACACATTACTAATATATAGTATTCCTTCAGAAATTGCAGATTGTAATTCCATTTCAAAGACAGTTTGTAAAGCTACAAGCTACAAGTCAGCTTGTAATTCCATAAATTACACCTATGATCTCAAAGCTTAATAAAATAATCTTTTACATGTCTTCTTAGAAGCTTAACTGTGAATATATTATTCCATCTTTTCCTATATAATAGATTTTTTTTCTTTCTAAGAAAAATAACATGGAAAAATAGTGCAGAATTTATCAGATAGAAAAATTGAAAATTATTTTTTAAGCATCCTTCAAATCCCAAATCAGACAGGATACGTACTGAAAATATCTAGAAATATGCTTAATAAGTAATAATAGAAGGGGAGATCTAGAACTGCAGGTTCATGCTGGAAATAAATATTATTTTTGAGCTTCTTGTTGTGCCTTCTGTGTATTTTCATTTTGGTTCATTAACCTTGTAAATAAAACATATTGCTGCATACATAAATTTAATTTTTCATGGAGAGAGAGAATGAGAAGGAAAAAGAGAAAGAGAGAGATTATAGATATATATTTACTCTAGAAATGTAGGAGGCACAGTAGAAGACAGTTGTACAATGTAGTCTGGATTAAATAACTTGCAATCTATTGCCAAAACACCTGACTTCAGACAGGAATTTCTTAAACCAAGTTAAAGCCAAGGCAGAAAAAAAGAGCAGTTATCAGAGTCTTCATATAGAAAAAATACTGGTGGATCAATTTTGATCTTTTCTAGAAAGTTTATTCTGTTAATAACAAAAATAAGCATTTTTTAAAGTACAGCCTGAAGGCCATTGAGAAAGTCACAATGAGCTTCAAAATGATATCCAGTCACCTGAAGGTCTGTATTTTCTTTGCTAAAGTCATTATTATTGGAAATTTACATTTTATAACAGGAGTTGCCATACATGTGTATCCCATATGTTTTATGCACTCATAAATTTGAGAGGCACAATTGCGTACTTTGACTTCTAAACATTTATTGATCTATCCCACATGTACATTTATGCATATTATCAAGCTTTTTCAAAGTTTCTATTTTATGGAGCTGTTCATCCAGCAGGTTCATATATTTGAATCTGTTAAGTAAAAAAATGTATATAAGCATTCAAGTTTGCAGAAACTTGTGTCTGCCTCTACACATGATGGTAATAATGCAAACAGTTTGACCAAGGTGTCTAAATTAACATTCAACTAGTATTTACTGTATATCAAAAATGAGAGCCAACTGAATTTATTTCAGAAGTTATTATAGTAACTTTCAATATTTTGGTTTTTTAGATCTCAACTATATGGAATGAAAAATGTAGATCTACATATTGAAATGGATAATATCAAAATAAAAGAATTTCCAAAATGAAGTCTGGTGAATTTTGCCTTAATGATTATATAAACATTGACAACATCAAATTTGGATAGCCCTTAAACACGAATATAAAGCTACATCATCTGCATATTGAAGAAATTTATGATTATCAAGAAGCAACATTTGTTTTAATGATTCAAAACTGATAAAGAAATACATAAAGTCTATATGCTGTCACCTTATGTGTTTAACTTATATACAG
>NW_015386526.1:54152-108852 GCF_001527695.2 Protobothrops mucrosquamatus
AGCAAACAGAATCCTCTGTTTGCTAAGATCCCTGGGTCAGAGCAGTCCTCCGAAGGAGCGTTGAGCCCAACGCTGCTCAGGGGACTGTGGAAGAAGGACCTATATTTGTTTAAATTTAATATTTTATGGATAATCCACGAAAGGTTTGCTACCTGCCTGTGAGCCAGTCTGCAACGTCTGCTCTGGGCCAGATCAAGTCCAAAAGTGGGGGAAGATAGGCCCAGGACAGGCGTGGCAAGTTTGGCTGACTTGATCTGATTGGGCAGGAGGATTAAGTTAACCCTATCGTGGATTATCCATCTCCAGTGCTGTAGAAAAGTAAGGTTCTACATTTAGGCAAGAAAAACCAAATGTACAGGTATAGTATAGGGGGTACCTTGCTCAATAGTAGTAACTGTGAGAGGGATCTTGGAGTTCTAGTGGACAATCAGTTAAATATGAGCCAGCAGTGTGCTGCAGCTGCCAAAAAAGCCAACACAGTGCTGGGCTGCATTAACAGAGGGGTAGAATCAAGAGCACGTGACATATTAATACCACTTTACAATGTCTTGGTAAGGCCACACTTGGAATACTGCATCCAGTTTTGGTCATCACGATGTGAAAAAGATGCCGAGACTCTAGAAAGAGTACAGAGAAGAGCAACAAAGATAATTAGGGGACTGGAGGCTAAAACATATAAGGAACGGTTGCTGGAATTGGGTATGTCTAGTTTAACGAAGAGAAGGACGAGGGGGGACATGATACCAGTGTTCCAATATCTCAGAGGCTGCCAGAAAGAAGAGGGAGTCAAGCTATTCTCCAAAGCACCTGAAGGCAGGACAAGAAGCAATGGATGGAAACTGATCAAGGAGAGAAGCAACCTGGAACTAAGGAGAAACTTCCTGACAGAACAATTAACCAATGGAACAACCTGCCTCCAGAAGCAGTGAATGCTCCAACACTGGAAGTTTTTAAGAAGAGACTGGACAGCCATCTGTCCGAAATGGTGTAGGGTTTCCTGCATGAGCAGGGGGTTGGACTAAATGACCTCCAAGGTCCCTTCCAACTTTATTATTATTATTATTATTATTATTATTATTATTATTATTATTATTATTATTATTATTATTATTATTATTATTATTATTATTATTATTATTATTATAGTTACCGACAAACAAATCTGATAAAACAATGTCCAGGCAAAGTGTTAGAAGCTACAAAATGATCAAATAAAATCAGCAGAATATTTATGTGTTGCATACTTTATTCACTACACACATACACATTTTTAAAGTAATAAAAACTGTAGAAATTTTGAAAGATAAAGTAAGGAAAGTAAAGGAAAAAGTAAGCGAAAAAAGTACAAAGAAAGAAATAGAGAAGAGAAAGAAAAAAGTTATAAAAAATTATAAAATGGCAGTTTCTGTGTACAATTACAAGTACATTTATATTTTATACTGTCTCTCAAAAGTTACAATATAACTTCTTTCTTTCATAGTTACCTTTTCTAATCATCAAACCCATAAATCACAAGGTCATGTTTTCAATTTTTCAGCAAAAAGTCCATAGGGGGTTTCCAGTCTAAACATGTCGTTATTATTGTTTCTCTAATATAAACAGGTCAGTGTTGCCATCTCTGCTATTTCTGTCATCTTCTCATCCATATCTCCATTGTGGGTATTTCAGAGATTTTCATTTTTATGCATATAATAAACTTTAGATCAGTTACCATATATAAAAACAGTCTTCATAAATCTTTACTAGCCATATACCCATTAGTTCAACAAGGAGAGTTCTGATTTCAACTGAATCTTTAAACTTCTTTGTATAATTCTATGTAACCCAAATTGTTCTGGACTTTTTGCTATCAAAAGAGGGGTGGGCAGTTATTGTTTTTATTGTTTTTATATTTTTTATATTTTTTATATTTTTTTATTGTCTGTAAGTTACCCAGAATCACTGAGAGTCATGTAAATCTTCTAAATAAATAAATAAATAAGTTACTATATTTACCCCTGTTGCAATTTGTGTTATAAATTTTGCACTAACTATTGATCTACCATCAGCCGTTGGATGGCCTTTTAGTTTTCCTCCAATGCCATCATTTAGTGGTTCTACACCTTCATGCTGTTGTTGCTGACCATGAGAATCATGGTCATTACAATCACTACGAGATCACCTCAAACGTTCAGTTTTACTGTTTCTTTAGCATTTTGTTTTTATTTTTAGAGGGTAGGAGCATTAACTCTACGCTCAATCCTCCTCACTTTATCCAGACTTCGGATTGGCTGGGTTACCTCAGAACAGAGTTACCTGGTCCAAGTGGATTTTAAGATCAGATTTAGAGCACCTAAAATGTAAATGAACGCTGAATATACCTTGTTGGCCATATCTTACATATACCTAAAGACCTGCATCCAAAAATTGCACTACCTGCAATTTGGATGACTCCTGGAGAAAAGAAGAGACAAGGCTGGCCTCGGATAAGTTGGTGCCAAACACGTAAGGAAGAACTTAAGATTATAAATGTCCCTTGGGACAATCCTGAATACATTGCAAACAATTGAAACAGCTGGAAAACACTTACTACCCAAGGTGCTCTCTACAGGACTTAATGATGATGATAATTTACCTCTGTCTTTACACCCCTTATACTGCTTAAGGCAAAAAAGACATCAACAGAGATCTTTGCTGTAGATCTTCAAATGGACAGAAATTTCATGCTATTTGGAAGTTATAACCTATAGTAATATTTTACTCTAGTAGACTAATCCCTCTAACCTTTTTTGATGCTTTGGCTTCTGTTTATATAGAAAGGAGAAAGGCATGAATATTCTCTGCTCAATATTTCTGTTCTTTTCTAATAGAAATGGTTGGAACCTGCATTGTCGTATTGCTCGTTTTCTAGAAATATGTGTCCTTTTTCTATTATTTCTGTTTTAATACATTTTCTTGCAGGTAAGATAGATTATATATTTCCTTCCTCCTAATAGTGATATGATATTTAAAGCTACCAAACTTGCAGCCACGGTTTATAAAATTAGAGAGTAAACATAAATAGTGCATTCCATTTTATTCTTGTTTTAGGAAATACCCCTGTCTTAAGGGAAAAAATAGAGAAGGAGAGAGAGTGGGGAGAGAGAGAGAGAGAGAGAGAGGGAGGGAGGGAGGGAGGGAGGGGGAGAGAGAGAGAGGGAGAGGGAGAAAGAGGGGAAAGAGAGAGAGAGGAGAGAGAGAGGGAAAGAGAGGAGAGAGAGAGAGAGGGAGGGAGGGAGGGAGGGAGGGAGAGAGAAGGAGAGAGCGAGAGAGCATGAATGGTAGAATGGTTCCTGGAGGCCTAGAAAAGATGGAAGCCACATATTATGGCTTCTAGTAAATGACTGGTTACCATCAGCATACCATACCATTGTAAGTACTTTGTAAATGTGGAAATTTAATTATGTTAATAAAAAATGTCCAGAGCAGCATTTTACTCTACAAATGAATGACTATGAAAGTCTGAAAGTATAAATCTCCCATCATCTCCTCAACAGCCAGGGAACCGGGGTGTGTGTGTGTGTGTGCCTCTTTCTCTGTCCATTATGCTGCTTCGGGCTATTATCTCTCTTACCTAACTGCCCCTTGGCATCATCTCTCCCACTGCTACCCGTCTCTAAAGGTCATTGCTACATATCATTGTACTAGGTATAGTGTTGGTTTTAGGTATTTGAGATGTCTAGACAAGATTATTTCAGTGGTCTTCTTTCTAAGCAGGAATGTCATATTCTTGCAGCTGGACATCTAGTTTCTTACCAGCCAGAAAAATGAATGGTTGCTACTTTTCAACCAATGGTTGCAAAGGCAGACACTTCACTGCTGGGACAAGGTTTGGGAAAGTTTCCAATTAGGTTAACACCAGGCACCAATCAAACCTAAAAGCTTTATCACATTCAATATCTTTACAAGTCAGGGTGATTGCAGCAGAAGAAAGGTTGTGGAAAGTAATTCTTTTGTGTACTGGATTTTTAAGAACCTTATAATAAATGATTTTCTAAACCATACTTTGGATTCACTGTGCATCAATATGTCCTTTATAGCAATATGTTCCTTTTTTCCCTTAATATCTGAAATAAACATTTGAATGGAAAAAAGAATCATAGATTCATAGCAGAGGAAGATTGTTTTGCACTAATTCTAAATTCTGATTAAATCTAAATTTGACCTGTTGACAGCCATTAGAATAGGACTTGGACAGCTAGTTTTTAATCTTCAAATTCTGCTAGCCTCACTAGTGAGCTGAAAATAAGTTCTATTAAAATCAATATGACTTATTTCCAAGTCAGTGTATTTAGACTAAAGCGCAATTCTTCCTGTCATTCCTTGTCTTTTTTTCTATTTGGTGTTTGGCCTTAATACTATGGGTTCCCCCGAATGATATTTTGTTGCCTGGGGCATAGAAATAGCAAGTGACACTCTTTCCAGACCTAAACTCAAATCGTATAGTGGTCAAAATAATTAGCCACAGGGTCCAAAATCAGTGTTAATTTAGAAACTATAGAAGATCTTAATATTATTTCTATTCATTTCTGCCACAAAATGTAGAATAATAAGAAAAACAAATTAAGTAACAAAGATATCATTGCCTTTTCTTATAAATAGAATCTGTTACTTCATGAAACGTATTTCTGGTTATCATTTTGGGGAAAAAGTGCATATTTTCTATCTTCAAATATTCCAAGGCACATGATACAGCTGCTATTCAAGCCTATCGCTTCTTTCTCGATGCCTTCTTCATTCTTGCTCTTTTCCAAGGTGTGTGGTTGTTTATCCCATTCTCTATTCTATATGACCAATAAACAAGTAATAGAGAGCAGTGACAGCATCATTCTGTAACTATAGCCTAAAAACAGTAGCTGCAACAATATAGGTCAACATTGGTGATTTCAACTGTTCTTTGTGAGTCCAGCTTGCTTGGATTACCTCTCCAGTGTACACTTTCTCACAAATGAAAACAACTTGCAATGTAAAAACTTTACTGAGAACATAACATGCATAGGAAAAAATAAAATTGTTTTATTTCTCCAAATTTCATATGTCATTCCTACCTACTTTTAATCATTCTTATTTAGTCACCAGATAAGGTTAGCAGGTTAGCAATGGCCTAAAAGAACACGGGTCAAAGGCAGCTGAACTGTCACACGAATTCTGTAACATTAGATTTTTAATTCCGCATGTCATTTTTAGGAATTCTATACAACGGTGATATTAAGAGGAAAGGATATTATAGTCAAAAGAGAGCAAAATGTTTTCTTTGAATGTTCTTGTTTATGCTGTAGCAAAAGTGGGTCAAATGGAAGTCCCCTGTGATATCTCATCATTTTCTTTTCTGTTTTATCTACAAACAAAAAATAGTCTGTTTCAGAAAAACATTGCCTCAAGTAGTTGCATACGTTATCCAGTAGATGGCTCCCTTGTACTCATCCAATGATTGCTTCATTTTCTCAAACATAAACATGAACTTCAGTCAAAATTCATTGTCTAATAAATGCTTCAGTGGTGAAGCACAAAACTTGGCCTTTGCTTTTCAAAAGAAAAAATATATATAGACAGTGATATGACTTAAACAGAGGCGCAGAGGCCCAGGGCTATTCCACTGTATAGAAAAACAAGTGAGATCTACAGCTTTCCTTGCAGTGCTTCATTTCTTTCAAGCAGGCTTCCCAGTCACCTTCCTTATCCAGTTTTATTTTCCAATACAAAACATTTCAGGGTGACTACTGTGCAATTCAGTTCATGTTGAGCTGAATTTTTAATTTGGATGGTTGTCCTATCTTCAATATAACTTAAAAAAAAACCTTTTTATATTTTTTGATTAATATGTTTTTAAAACAAAATTATATAATTATGTTGACATAACCACTTGGAAATCTCTCTCTCTCTCTCTCTCTCTCTCTCTCTCTCTCTCTCTCTCTCTCTCTCTCTCTCTCTCTCTCTGTGTGTGTGTGTGTGTGTGTGTGTGTGTGTGTGTGTTTGTAAATTTGTTTAAGTCTGAGAGTGGTTCTCTTGGTATATTCCTGTAATGTTGAAGTAAATAAAGCACATGCATTACTTTAACCAAACTCTCTGGGCTGAACCCACATCTGGAGCCCAGCAATCATTCTCACAAAGATGAATACATTCCAATTTCTGACATTCATGCTAGAAATACAAAAATGCAGATGCTCACATCCATACATGCTTTAACTTTTAAAAACAAACACTGCATAGGGGAAAACACATAGTTTCTTTGCACAGTGTATGTTGGAACTGAGAGAACATGTGCAAGTAAGTATTACCACAAAGGGGCAAAAGTAAATCAAACGTTCTTTCAGTCTTAGATCTGCTCTGCAAATGGACTTTTAATCCAACGACAAAGAAAATGGACTCTGATTGTTCAGTAAAGAATATGGAGAAAGAAGAGGAAATGGTGCTGCATGTTACATACGAAAAATTAACCTATATTCTGACCCAGAAATTGAAGTTCAAAGGTTTAATACAACTCTGTGCTACAACAGAAAACTCAGGAAAATGCAATGCTGAGCATAAATCCTTGCTGAGTCATAGAGTCACTGGGTGATACAGCGGAAGTCTCCACCTTCAACCCAACTTCCTGTTCATATCTCACAGTAGAGTTTTGAAACTGAATAAAATAATGATGGTAAATACAATAATGTTCCTGCCAGATGTTACAACCTGGGAGAGAAAAAAACACTTGCTTGTTTTTCAAATGAATGGTGATTGTTATGTTCTTCTCAGCTTTTTTGACTCTATCTGATTCAAACAGATGATAGGGTGGGGCGAGATGGTTAGATAAACATTTTTTTTTAAAGTCCTAAAATATAGCATGTGATTATCTACATGCTTTCTTAGTGGAGAACTGGAATAGATTGGTGGATCTATCAAACATATATGTTGTTGATTTCATACCTAAGTTCGCTGTTGTGTAATATAAGAATGTCCTTTATAAAACAATTATTCATTTCGTAGTATGGATTTTCAGAAGAATGATAATTACATCCTTACATTTATTTTTACTAGGAAACTGAATAATTGTTCTTATTCTTCTGTGCTCTGTCCATCTGAAATCTTCTCTTACTGTGGAACCTTATCATGCAGTCAAAACCTGTAAATTAAAAAGAAGTTCTAGCAATGGGCTAGAAAACAGAATTCAATGAAACCCAATTTCAAAATGGCCATAGTTGTACTTACTACCATTATTTTGAAAGTTTTCCATATTAAAGGCAGGGATGGGGCATTTTAGGACTTTTTTCTTCTTCCACATTGTGTATGTATGTCTCAACCGCTGTCAGTTCCTTTTCCGTTCAAGCTTCTTGACTGGGTTAAATATGTGAACCAAACAACAGGTTATTTATCATGATGGTTGGTGATGGATGTTGTCGTGATTGCTTCCTTTTCTTTCCTGACTGTAAAACTGAATTAGAAGCTACACCGTGGAAATGGACACAATGCACAATGAAGTGGCAGCTGGTGGACTGATACTGGAGCCAGTGCTGAGTTTTTTGCTGCTCACAATTTGTATTTCTTGTCTCTGCACCGTCAGCACACAGGGCAAAGAAAAAGTAAAAAAAAAAAAAAAAAAGACTAGGCATTAACACCAGCTGGTCTTGTTTTCCTTTAAACAGATATTCATTCCCTCTGCCACAAGTCTGGGTGGCTTAAATCTTCATTTACACAAAAAGCTTTCCAATTCTACTTACATTAAAAATATTCAAACTATTAAGAAAAGTTCTAGACCTTCAGAATTTTACATTCAAAACCAAAGTCTGTTTTGAGATACACATATATAGAAACACCACACTTTCCCTCTGTCTTTTTCATTATAACTTATATTTTTCTTCTTTGCTGCTCTTTCACACATGTGCACCACACAGACACACACACATACATACACACATATTCTTCAACATAAAAATAACTAACTAAAATCCAGCATCAAATTTCTATAAAAACTAGTCAGCTGTTGGGGATGAATGAATCAATACTTGTTTAGAACTCAAAAAAGTTTAAAAATAAAACTCCTTTTCCTATTATTTCTGTTTCCTGACATCGCAGATGCTCTTAATTGTTATGCACATTTTAGACAGAGAACGGAAATCACAAAGGGAGCAAGGCTGAGAAACATATATAAGAAACATTGTGTGTGCACGTGCACACACAGGCATAAACACACACATAAAACAGCAGTAAGACTCTCCAGCCCTTCTTTTTTTCTCTTTGTACAAATCTGTTTTGTTTGTCCTGAATTTTTCAGTGTGTCCATGTGTGTTTTTATAATGTTGAATAGCTTCAAGTTAGAAAAAATAACTATTTTTGACGAAACAATTATAGCAGTCTTCAATATACACAAGGAAGTTAACCTTAGATTTTGAATACTATGGTTTACATTATTTTGATGCAAACAAAATACATAACACTGATCAATTCATCATACCACATGTGCCTCCTCATCAACAACTAACAAATCATAACTCTTTTCTATGGAATCAAACCTGTAGTTTGAAGCACAACCTACCATAAGGACCATCTTTATCCCCAGTTGGGAATAAGTTCAGTCTAGGGGTATGTATGCCTTATTTTATGACAGCAATCCAATAAGAACATTGCATCAACTAGTTCATCAGAAAAGAGCAATCCAGTGAGTTGGTTAGCTGTTTAGAAATGCAGGATAAGGAAAAAGCTACCCTAAGTCTACATATTTTACTTAAATCTGGTATGATGTGTTTAACAAATACTTTCCTAAGCTCAGTACTGGACATCACCCTAGAAGTGAATAGAACAATTCATTTTCCACTGGAGTTGTGCATCCATGTTTGGGACACAGGCCCACCTTTATAGTTGTATCAAGAAGAACCACAATGAAATGATAAATAGGCTTATCATAATGGAATTTAGAACTGGATCAATATTGTATTAAAACTGTTTCTGAGCAGATGACTTTTTGAAACATGCTACTGTGTGTTTTAGTATATGTAAACCGCTGTCTTTCTCTCCCCACACAGTGTATATTTGACAAAATGCCAATGTAGTACAGTCATCCGCATTTTCATCTTGGTATCATTTTTGCTGTATATTAAAAAAAAATAGACTGCTGAAAATTCTCAATCAGTTTTGCTCACATCGGGCCAATAAAAGAATTCAAAAAATTCTCAGATGGTGATCCATCTCCAAGTTATCTGAGCTCTGGTTCTGGAAAGAAAGCTGGATAATTTTTTGCAACCAGGTACTTGTCACAGTTCTCTAACTCAGTGAAGTGCTGACATTTTTTGTTTGTTTGTTTTCTATGACTTGAAATTCATAACAAATAAACTTGTCAAAGTGGGAGAGTATTTTCCTGGCATTTAGAAATTGGGGTCTGATAAGCCAACTGTATGCCACTTACTAAATTGTAGATAGGGAAAATCAAGTGCTACTGTTTTTTTTTCTTCTTTTGTTTTTTTCTTTATTAAAAAATGAAGTTAACTAATCATTGACGAGATGTATACCTCCTAGGTTTTTGATAAAATTGCTTTCTTTTTTTTCTTGGTACATTTCAGGCAAAGCAAGAAGGGATTACTTAAGCAATCCCACAATCTATTCATCTGTTTATTTCTCAGCTTGACTATGCTGCCCAAGCCCAGACTTGGAAGTTCATAAGCAATAAAATTAAAAACAAACGTTTCCAAATAAGCAGATATGATAAATTGAACATTCTCTGCAAAGCTTCTCTTTCTTCTATGTGTTTATTACTTTGTAAAAGTCATAAATGAAACTTATTATTTTGGTGATTAACATATTATATAGTCCATTCTTTACTGTGGTAGAACAACATACCTAAGAACACACCCACAATTGTTGAAGAGCCTACAACTGATTAAAATAAGTGTGATGGTTCCCTTCGACCCTAGCTTGGATGATGAGGAAGAACCAGCTCCAGGGATGTCTGACTGGGACAATGGGGAGAACCAGGGGCATGTGGAAGATTCTGTGGCAGAATGACTGAAATGAAGCTGTGCCAGGAATATTGGGGGAATCCATGAGAAAGTGGTCAGATAAATAGCTGGCTGTGGGCAGCAGGCAGCTTCAGCCAGGTAGCACAGATGACCAGCCAGCAATATACACTAGAAAGAAGGCACAGCTACAGCAGGTCAGCAAAGAAGAGGAGGAGTTGCCACCATCACTCAATCCGAAGTCATGAAGAGCTCGGTGGAGGGAAGCTCAACAGAGGTTGGAGAAGCTACTTGCAAAGAGTCAGCCTTGACCCTCCTAATGAGGTGCGCTGGTTGGCACTTATTTACTTTGGTGTTTGTAACCTGGGAGTTGTTGGAGACAACTGTTCATAATCTATCCATTCATGAATACTCTTGATTTGTCACCTTGAACTCATAGAGACCATGTTGCTTTTATTGTGCCTTGAACCAAGGTGACTTCATCATGACTTGAACCTGCTGGAGTCATGTTGCTGTTCTCATGCCTTGAACCCATCAAAGCCAAGTTGCCTTTGTTGTGCCTTAAACTCATTGAGAACATGTAGTGCCTGGAAACTGCTGGAGTTGTGTTGCTTTGAACCTTTTGTGCCTTGAATCCTTTGAAATTGTGTTTGCCTTTGCTGCGCCTTGAACCCTAAGCATTAAGGGGCTGTTATTTTGCTGGTGCCATTCCCATGCCTTAGGCACAGAAGAGACTGTGGTCCCCATTGCTTTTGTTACATCCAAGCTGTTTGGACTTTAAAACCTGAGGAAGACTAGTTACCTGGGAATGACTACAGGCTTAGTTGTGTGAAATAAACATACTCACTCTGTGTGTGTGTGTGTGTGTGTGTGTGTGTGTGTGTGTGTGTGTGTGTGTGTACTGGAACAAGACAATAAGTGAGTTACTGGTCTCCTGCTCTTAAGGGCAAACTTTACTAGAAACTGGGTAACCAAGTCTTTTATAGCCTTATAGAGATTATTGATTAGCATATGTATACATTTTACCATTGGCAAGGATGGTTTACAATGATAAGGAGTATAGATAGGGGTACATAGGAATTTCCTATGTCTGGAAATAGAACACTTTGTAATGCAGGACATTTAGCTGTTGACAAGTATGTATGTCAATCAAGCTGATAATTACTCTAACAATTTTGACCCTGCATCCCACTTTGAATGGGGAAAGTTGTAAACACACCCTTTATCAGTGTCCTTGGCAATACTATAGTTTATGGAGACATTTAGTTTATGAATTATACGCCATCCATTAATATACTGAAGATTACAATTCTGGAAGGATATAAGTCATGAGTGAGTAATCGTGACATGCATACAAGAACGATGGTTTAACAATTAAGGCTATTGTGTCTAGATACATTAATTTTTATATTAAACAGGCAAGCAAAGAAAGAAGTATTTAGGAGGCATCAATGACTTGTGTGCATGCAGAAAGGAGCTATATAAAAACAATAATTTCTCCATAGTAAATGTGATATTATTATCAATTTTCTTAAATTATGTGATATAAAGCATATGCAATTGAGGCAAGCTCACTATGTTTTGTATTGTCTTTAATGCCCATGCATTACTGAACATACAAAGTACATCTCTGTTGCTACTCTGGTTTATTTGTCCCATTCCAACTGCTAGCCTTCTCTTTTCACTATCTGTCACTTATTAGTAAGTTCACCACAGAGAAGCTTAATTCTCACAACATTATGCAGTTTGCAAATGGCAATAGCAGTGTTGTCCCCAGGAATATGTATAACTGAGCAACTACTTGTATAGTTCTGTAATAGTTAGTTAACCTTTGCATCAGGCATGGACATCCAATCAAAAATTGCAGGATCCAGAGCTTCTATGCTTAGACCAGTTCATTCATTTTCTTCATGAAGGGCAGTTTTTATTTTGAACATTACTTCCTTTCACTTAGGTCTTGAGTTAATCAAATATATCTGTATCTATATATCTGTATATCTGTATATCTATATATCTATATATCTATATATCTATATATCTATATATCTATATATCTATATATCTATATATCTATATCTATATCTATATCTATATCTATATCTATATCTATATCTATATCTATATCTATTTAAAAAGGTGGGGTAAATTATTATCTAATAATAATAAAGGGTGTCATACAAAAAAAACCTTGGATGCTGCTTAGAATATCTGTGCACTAACAAAATCACCATCTGTCAATTTCAAAAGGCCACACTGTTTGGATCTGCATATGTACTACACCAATCAATTATGATATCCTAGGTTTCTGGGAAGGAATCAGTGCATATGAAAGCCAATATCAGCTAAAGAACTCACAGCTGTGATTTCACATTGTTGTGTTTATAATAATAATAATTACTTTGTATATACAGCCAAGATATTGCAGTGGGGTTTGGACTGTACAAATGTGCCATCTTATTATCAAATGGGGAAAAATAATAAAAACCGAAGGATTCAAGATGCTCTATGAAAATAGCATCAAGAATCTGAGTAAAGACGATTATTACAAATACCTGGGCATCCTTCAAGATGACAATATCAACACACTGAAGTCAAGAAAAAGGTTAGAAGTGAATACATCAAGAGAATGAAAAGTACCTTAAAATCAAAACTCAGTGGAGAAAATATCCTGAAGGCAATTAACATCTGGGAAATTCCAGTAGATACACAACTGGTACTCAGAACTAAAAGCCTTGGATTGGAAGGCAAGAAAAATAATAACAATGAATTAAATAGTTCATCCTCACAGTGATGTTAACAGGCTCTATTTACCAAGGAAAGTAGATGGGCATGGAATGTTACAAATACATCAGATAGATGAAGAAGAAAAAAGGGCATTGGAAGGATATCTGAAGGACAGAGAAGAAGATACACTGAAGTTAGTATACCAGGAAGGCTTACTGAATACTAGAAAGACCAAACTGGCCTACAAGAAAGACCAAATGAAGAAGAAAAAGAAAGACCAAATGAAGAAGAAAAAGAAAGACCAAATGAAGAATACAAAGTATTACTGGCCAGTACATTAAAAAAAATAGCAGGCAAAGCAGACAATAAGAAGACCTGGCAATGGCTAAGAGCAGAAAAATTTAAAAAAAAGACAGGGGGCTAATTCTGGCTACCCAAGGCCAAGCTTAAGAACAAATCTGACTGAGATGACAGCAGCAAACAAAAAGTACCATCTCTGCAACAAAGCTGAAGTGGACCACCTGGTTAGTTGCTACAAGAAAATCACACAGACTGACAATAAAAAAAATGCCATGACAAAGTAGCAACAATGGTACATTGGAAGATCTGCAAGAAATACCACTTGCCTTCAACTGATGGGAACCACAACATATAGAAAGTATTAGAAAATGAAGAAACTAAAGTGCTTTGGGAGGTTAGAATTCAAACTGACAGGCACCTGCCACATAACACCCCAGACTGAACAATTGTTGATAAGAAAGATTTTAAAAAAATCTGGATAGTGGATATAGCAGTACCTAGAGACAGCAGAATATAAGAAAAAGAACTGGAGAATATAGCAAAATATAAAAATCTAAAAATAGAAATAGAATGACTGTGCCAAAATAAAGCAAAGGCAGTATCAATAGTCATAGGGACCTTGGGTGCAGTCCCAAAACAACTGAAGCATTACTTGAACACCATCAGCATTGACAAACTCATGATGCCATGAACAATAATTACTGGACTCAAGCAGAACTAAAAGCTCTGGATAGAAATACTAGAAAAATAATGACAAATGATTCATGCCCTTCATGACAGACTAATTACCAAGGAGCATAAGTGGGTGTGGAATGTTGCAAGAACAGCAGATAGCTTTAAAAAAAAGGTATAATAATGTTTAACAAGTCATACTGTTGGATTTGGATGTGTTCCTGAAAATCTAAAGTATTTTAATTTGTATGCCATTGGTCATACAATCTATCTTGCTCAATTCTTCATATTTTACCTACTAGCTTTATAACATTAAATAAAGTAAAATTCAATAACTCTACTTTTCAAGAATCTCATAAAAAACCTTTCAATGACTTACCAACAATATAAATATTGGTAAATATAAAAACAAATTGGTATAGATTGATAAATATAAATGTTATGATGACTATTGCAGTATACTCTGTATGGAGTGGCAAGTGAAATCTAAAAATTACAGACAACTGAAAAGCTGTGGTTGCCTCAGCAATAGCTGATATGATAGCAGATACACATCAAGAACATTTTACACTTGCATAGTGCCATTTTTGACAGATAATACCTTAGGTTTAGCACCTAACTGTCTCTAGTGCTCCATTCTGGCTAATTTAATCTAAGGGGAATACTAATATTCCATTTTTCAGTAAGTGAACAGTTGAATAAAGGAGATATTTATTTTCAGTTGAAATTAGAGCTGGTATTGTTTAAGAAATTTATTTACACTGAGCTCATTGAGAGACTTTAAATATTGAATTGATAGCATCTAGGTTGATTATGATGTTGATTAACTGACAGGTCTAAGAGAAGGGCAATTTTATTTCCTATTTTTACAAACTGTCATATCTTGTAAGGATCTATTACAATCTTTGTAGTTTGATTGTGTTCATGGCTGGAAATTTGTGTGTAGTATTTTATTTCTGTAGGATAATTATTATGATGACCACTAGGAATATTTATTAAAATATAATGATATATAAATAGTATAAATAGAGAAATAAGTGCAGTTTTTTTTAAAAAAAATTGCAATAAAAGTGGTAGTTAGGGTGCAGAAAATGGAGAACAGGTTATATATCACTCATAAGTGCTCCATGAAATAATAAAATCTAGGAATACTAAAGTGGGTCTGTTTTGAATTGAAAGGATTCTTCTACCAAAATATTCTTGGCTAATCTCTGGTACTCTGTCTTCTCACTCTGGATCCAAGAAAGATCCAATTTCACATTAGGAGCAGAATGTTTATGATGCTGCATAACCACTTTTATATTTTACCAAAGACAAGATACATAGAAATGCTCATGTTTGTTTTTGCCAACAATATGGAAATGCCTTATGGAGCAGCACATGGATATGTCCATGTAATCATCAAGAGCTGAAGGGAATTGTTACTTTTAAAAGAACTATTAATCATTGTCACATTTCTGAAATATTGATAATGGTAATTTTATTTATATGCTGCTTTTTATTCTAAAAATATGACGTGCTGAGGACACAGCCTCACTAGGAATCATGGCAAAACACAGAATATGTCCATATGTAACATAAATATAAATAAGTTTCTTTGAAGGATGCTACATATTATCATCAAAAACAGCTATTTAACACTACCAGTAAGTGCCCCAGGCAACTTCATGCATGCATGATAAACAAACAGCTCAAATTATTTGGTTTATTATTCAAGGCTCTATTTTAAACAAAATTCAAGTCCAAGGTATAAAAATATTATATCTGAACATTGTGGAATTTCTCTCACTTACAAAATACACGATTCATTCCTAGTCTATCCTCCTAATGCTACTTTCCTCAATCTTATTTTTTTATATCCCTAAACTGCTTTTATGATCATTCTTTTGATTGATTGCAGCTTCATGCACTACAAATAAAGTATGATAGTGTGTACAAGTGAGAACAGTTTCAAAGTCCAGCTGTATGAATAGCCAGAAGGACAGAGCTTGGTGGCCAGTGGTCTGGACATGGAGCAGCTGCCCTTTCTTTAGTAACACAACAAAGCCTGATTTTTCTGAGAAAGGGAAAGTATATATATATACATATATATCTTGCTCTACCATGCTTTGAGAGAATTGACACCCGGCTACGACCCGCACACACCCGGCAGCGCAACTGGGCGAATGTGCGAACGGAGAACGGCTTGCGACCTCCTGATCCACCTAGTCGAGACAAACCTGTTAACAACGATGGATTGCATAATGGAGCGTTCTTCTGTGACCAAGGTGCCCTACCCAGCAACTACGATGACTCAGACGGTAGTGTGGGTCTGTTGGCGACTCACGTCGGTATGGGCAATGCACCCATAGACCCCCCTCCATCCACCCCTCTTAGTGCTTTATGGACGCCGGCACACCGTCGGCAAGGGACAACCCATCGCAGAGCGATGGCACCCCCCTGTAGACGGGGAGCTTGGACCCGCTCCATGACGCGTGCTGCGCTTGAGGCTGTGAGGGATGATTGTGGGGTTTCTGATGCATCTGGACGGCTTGGTTGCGGTCTCCGGCTTGCAGTGGATGGAGGAGAGCGAGAGACGCTTGAGGTGGTTGGAGACCGTGAGACGTCTTCCGAGAATGGACGGTTGCGCAGCCTCGCCGCCTCTCCCGCGTGTAGAGATGCTGAGCGGAGCAGAGTGGAGAGGGGTGGACGCCCTGCTTGTAAGCACGACGCACACCCTGTGGAGACTGGCGCAGGCGTCTATGACTCCATGGACCTTCCTGGAGTGCAAAACGAATGGCGGCACCCCCCCTCCCACTTGTGCAGCCTGGGGAAAAGGGTGTTTCCACCCCATAAGCCAGCCATACCCTCCACTGCTCTCCAGTTCGGAAGTAATCGCAGGATCAGTCCTCCAGGGAAAAGCATCTCCGACGGAGGAGTGTGTTCATGAGAGGAGGGCTGACTCCGAGACTGAGAGTAGGAGCAGGAGCCTAACCACCAATGGCAAGGAAAGCAAAACTCTCGTTGACCGGCCACGCCCGATGACTAGGGCTTGGTGCCGGATGCAGAGTAATGGCCAGCTATAAGGGAACTTCTCCCGCCCTGTATGAACTACAGCCCTGAGGAAGTTGGCAGTTTGCCAACGAAAGCTAGGTTTTTAATTTTTGTAGATTTCTTTAAATAATTTTGTAGGTTTTAACCAGTATTTGTCATGTTGGTTTTTATCATCAAATATTTTTAGAGTCTCTTCTTCTCCTGGTGTTCTTTACTTCTTGTTGTGCTATGGATCCTCCCAGGAGTCATATGTATGTTTTTGTGTTATTTTTAATACATATATATATACACACACTACAATCTAGTATATAATTGAACCCTATGCATATCCTATGCATATGTATTGGCAGTCCTCAACTTACAACAGTTCAAGTAGTGATCATTCAAAGTTACAATAGCACTGAAAAAATTGAGTTATGACCCTTTTCATGATTATGACCTTTCCAGCATCCATCATGTGATCAAAATTTGGATGCTTGGCAACTGGTTCATATTTATGACCGTTGCTGTGCCCAAGATCATGTGATCACCTTTTGTGACCTTCTGACAATAGAGAAGTCAGATTCACTTAACAAGTGGATCACTAACTTATCAACTGCAGTGATTCACTTAACAATTGAGGCCAAAAAAAGTCATAAAATCAGGCAAAACTTAACAACATAAATTTTGGGCTCAATTGTGGTCATAAGTCAAGGATTACCTGTAATGTATAACAATTATGTGAACTTTTAAAAGAATATAAAAAGTTCACATAATTCTTATAAATTACTATTTTGTATGCATAGGGTTCAATTATTTACTAGATTTTTCTATTATGAACTTCTGGACTGGATATCCTCTGAAAAACATTTTGGGCCCAGAGCAAGCCAGCTACAGGTCTGAACATTCTGAGCATTCAACCATGAAGCATCATAGCATCATACATTACTTAGCTGAGAAATATTATACTGAGCTGCCTAGGTAGCTTTCTTAGACCAAGAGCAGTCTTTGATCTAATTCTATGAGAACAACTCTGGAGGAAATTAGCCACTAGAATTATAGACCACCATCTTCTTAGGCTAATAATGGTATTACAGCAAAGCACAATTACTTAAATAAATGGTTCTATTTGGGGGATTTAATTAAATCATTTTTCCTACCAAAGACATAAAAGAGAACTGTATCCTTGACTCACTATTATTCACCCTTTTAGGTTAATAATATTGTTAAGATCTTCGCTAAGCCAGAATTCTATCCTCCTTTACTTGCCCACCACTCATATGTATTCTCCTTAATGCTGATGATGCAGCCAAATTGCAGGCCTCCAAAGATACCTTAAATCTCTGTTACTTTACTGCTGTGCAGAATATCTTGAAATAAAGTACTTCAAAACAAAAGTTCTAGCATCTCTAAGAAATGGTTTGAGATTTAGTTAAAAAATTAGTGCAAACTGAACAGCTTCTTATAAAATATATTGGTCTTTGTTTCAATCTTCTACTTAAGTAAGGAAACATTTAGTAAAAATCCAAAAGCATTCTTTGAAATTGCTAAATTTGCATTTAGTTTGTAGCAATTATATCCCAGCAGCTGTTAAACTATTTAAAACCAAAGTTCAGGTCTGGTGCTCAGCTGGGTATTTATAAGGAGTCTCCTAGTTTCGAAGCAATGCAATCAAAGCCTTGAAAATGTTACTACAAGTTCCTTGTTCATCTTCCAATGCCTTAAGAAATGTGAATTAAGCTGCATTTCCTTTGGGGCCTGATTAAGGTTATTATCTTAGATTCTGGGTGAACTAGAGAACTTCCTTAGCTCATCTCACCTGGCTAGATAGGTTATCTTCCAACCTAAGAAAATTAATTATGATTTGGCATATTATGATTTTACCATCCACACTATCTGCTTTGGTAGAATCTTAGCTGAACATAAGCAGAGGACTTGGAATCTGAACATTTAAATAAGACCTCCACCCAGACCTCCATATGAAGACCAGGTTAAATGAGGGACTATCTTTTTTGATTTCAAACATCAATCCCACCAGATCTCACAAAATGGGTATATTATGGGTTCTGTCATCTAGAGAGCTACATTTGCCCTTGCAGATGACCTGTTGTGGTTAACATATTACGAAATCTTCTGTGGAATTCCACAGATAAGGTTGGCCTCCTGAAATTCCAAAGATCCCTCAATATCTTTTTATACCAGCAGGTCTGGAGGCCACAGGAGGCAGGTGAATGTGTGAGGTGGCTTTTTTATTATTAACTTCTCTCTATTAATCATTTTTTCTAATTTAGCTATACTTCTATTCTTTCTAATTACTCGTAATAATTATTATATAATAATTTTAACTAATGATTGTGTTATATATTTATTGTTTTACTGGATTGTGATACTCTGCCCAGAGTCACTTTCCATGAGATGGGCACCCATAAAAATGTGATTAATATATATAAATAAATAAGACTTTATATAAGGGGGAAATCAGCTTATTCACATCACATCTACCTGAATTTTAATCTTGATTTCTTCATAGTCATAGATGTCTTGGGTCTCTTACATTCTTAAACTACAACCCGTATTAAATTATATGTATTTCTCCTGAATACTTCTATTTCTTCCCTTCATAGCTTCTACTAATGTGTTTGCTTTTTTAAATGTTTCCAGAGCAAAGCTGATGGTTTTAATTTGAGGCCCAAATCTTTCTTCTCATTCCAGTTGACTTCTGGAATCTGATTTATTACTTAACTTGGGAAGACCACATGGGTTTGCATTATTAATTCAACATTGGTTTGGCATTTTTGAAAGCCAAGGCAATGCCTAACAGGCAACAAAGTCTTTTTCCACTTTTGTATGTAAATTATTTAATGCTTAAAAATTGAAAGAATCACATACCATCAAAAAGTGCAACAAATGAATTGTCTTTTGTAGTGGAAAGCATTGTACAGTGATTTCTTTGAAGATCTGAATTAAAATAAAGAGGAAGCATGAGATCAGATGGAACACTAAAAAAGACATTAAGAAAACAAAGAATGTAATCTTGCAACTTCATGCTGTAAGCTATCTGTACATGCCTAAAATGTAAAGCAAGGGAACAAAACATTCTGAACATAGAATTGATCAAGGTAAGTGGTAAGGACAAAACAGCTGACAACAGTTCTAAAGCTATACCTTTCCTGAGTATATACAAAATATTAGGCCTATTTTGGGTCCCTGGTGTAAACAAAGAGTAACAGTAATTCACTAAATAATTAGACCTTCCTTCAAACTCTATCCAACTTATTTTTGTTTGCAATAAAGTAAAGCTATGTAAATGAGTACAAGTAAATAAGTGTCTTGGTGGTCCACATTCTTTCAGAATAACATACAAATTTATAAAAGTTTCTGGTTATGTATGCATGTTATGCAACCATAAGCAAACCACTTCATAGTTTACTGAGGAATGCCTGACCCTAGACTTAACAGTATGAGGTTGCTTTCCAAAGTGTCAAGAATTACAAGTGTCATAGTTTAGGAAAAGAAAATTGATCGTTACCTATAATGTGTTTCCACATGCTTTGGAGGATGCTAACCCATACATGACAGAGAAAAGTCCATTGCTTATTTTTCTCTAAGAAATAACACACATAAAAATTTAACTTGGGATATGGAGGGAACTTTTCCATTTCAAGGGGAAAATGCTAATTCTTGTAAGCCTTATAGACTCTTACTCTAAATGTCTGGAAATGATCTTAGTGTCTTCATGAATACTTACTGCAGCAATTATAGCACTGTTTCATTTAACTGTAATCTGTCAAGTGTCTGACAAAACATCTCAGAGGTTTGATATTCATATCATTTAATTTAATTGTATTCCATTATCCAGAAGAAATTGCCAGGCAGCAAAGAAGGTGCAGACAAACATCATTCCCAGAATGGGTTGGCATCAGTGGTGTCAACAGAAGCATTTTTCTCACAATACTGGTATGTCTTCTGCCCTCCTTCAAAATACCAGAGCTAGTTAATTACAACAGTGACTACTATTAGTTGACCATGAAAATTGTCAAAGGACAATCTTCTAAGATTTCTATATCCAACAATCAAATCAAGATGCCATTCCATAAAAGAGCTACTACTCATTGAATGAGTTATATTTGTGTTATGTATGCCAGAGTACTGTTAGACTTTTTTAAAATCCCTTTCACATCATCTACAGTAATTTCTGCAGTTCCTGTTTTGTAACAATGAAGTTAAGCCTCAGTGTATTTGCTCCAGTTTTCTTGCTATATCAGAAATGTATACTCTGCTCTTATTCAGTCATGGAACTGGACGTCTATAAAATTAACAAAATTTGGTTTTTCAGATTCATATGAGTAATGTTTCAATATGCAGCCACTGAAAATTTTAAGTCTTGATCTTAAATCTATGTATTTGCTAGATGTATATCTCCTTGTTCATTCAGGATCTCAAATAATGATACATTTTCATTCATTTTCATGCTGTTATTGGATTCTGCTTAGTTATAATAGCACATATTAACCAAAAATTCTGTTTTAGGTTTATATAGTATATAGACATGTATGGTATAAAGCATATAGAATACCTGTCTCTTTTCTTTTCATTTTATTTATCCACACAGGGAGAAAGGACTTCCAAAACTTTTAATATTATTATTCTGCTTATCTTTCTCCTTTACAGACATGCTCATTCCAAACTCCTTAATGGTTTTCTTTATCATTTCTCTATATTTCCTGTTTAGGACTGCAAAATAATTAAATAATTTTGAAGTACTGCTGTTGTATGTTATTTTTAGCATAATTAAAACAAGGATATCATAGGCATTTATGTCATACTGAAGTCTTTTAATAAAAGTACTCATAATCTGACATTTTTATGAGATTTTGGTAGATTAAGAAAATGGGGTAAAGAGTTGCTGACTTCAAACAATTCCATTGTGTTCTATAATCGTGTCCCTTTCAAAATAAGAAAATTGGAGTGCAGTCAGAATGATTAATCCTAAAGTAGCCTTTCCAATATATCAGAGGAAGGGAACAAGCTTGGGAAAACTGCCTTCCTTTCAGATTGGCAATAATGAGGCTAGCTATCATCACGTAAAATCTGCTCATCAGTTCATTGTAGTATCTATTGGTATATGTTACTGAGATAAAGAATGGAATTTTAATCCTAACTAAGCATGCTTATAATTGATAGTGAAAAGTAAAAACGAGTAAGTTGTCTTTGAAACTTCATGAGATTGAAGTCCCTGAGGACTTTATAGCCATAGAAAGAAGTGTTCCAACAATCATATTTTACCCATAAAGCAATTGTAAATCACATTTTTTTTATTTTAAAACTACTGAATTATTTTCAAATTATATTGTGTCTTTTTGAGCAGTTTTCAATTTAATGCCCAAACATTTAATTTTAGACCCATTCTTTCATGAGTCTCAGTTTGCTCTTGCACACAGAGTTATGAGAAACCCGAGAGAGATGTCTGAATGTTTTGCCTTTCATTATATAGTCATATTTTCCAATGGACTTCAGCCTCCTTGACTTGCACTCTTCAATGAAATCCTAAGAGAAAATATTACAAGGGATCTCTTTCACTGGTCTCTTTCTGTAATGCTGCTTCTGTCACAGCTAAAGGGGATTCCTATTCATGTGAAGCTGTTGAAAAAGTTCCTTCCCTTGGATAAATTAAAAGAATCATCAAGTCTCAAATTACTTTGAAAGTTTTAAAAGGCCATTTGTGCCAGCTGTAGTTTTAAATACTACATGCAACATTATTTTTGCTATTTCAAGTATTTACTCAGTTGCTCCTGAAATTGTGCCAGCAGTGCTAGAACACTATTGGCAGATGCTCTGAATAGGAAAATATAACTATTTTGGTGAGCAGAAAAATCAGAAACAGTATGACATTCCATTTTCAAATGAACTGCATTGGAATGAATTCCAGGCTGTTAATGCTATTGTTAAGCATCATTAAAAAAAAGTCATGCCTCTGTGAAAAGGCAGCAGCAACAGTGGGAGTGAATGTAGCTGAATCCCCAGCAATAGATTCCATTCCATAGATATGGAAATAAAAAAGAATACATGCTGCTGGCTGCTCAAATGATGGAGCGCTATTCAACTTACAGAACCATGAGACCCAGACTTTTATTAATAGAAAGCCTTTATATCAGAAAGATCATTTTGCCCAAAGCATTAAGGGCTACAGTTCAGCTCACCACATAAGAATGTAATGTAATGATGGTTTGTCTGTATTCTATGTGCAACAAAGCAGGTGCACACCTTTTAAAAATCCAGTTTGTTGTTTTTGGGGAAGAAGAAAAAAGCTATTTCTGAATTATTGTTAGACAGAAATTTTTTTAAAAATCCATTTCTGTTGAAATTTTGGAAAATCTTAATAACAGTCTTAGACAACTTATGACATCTTCAATCTGCTGTGCAAGTAGCTGTGCAAGTAGCAGATGAGTGCTCTATTTGCACAAGCAGTAGACACATGTGCGAAACCACCCTCTCTTCCCACCACCATCACCACCATGGTCGGTTTGTGGAGCTGGAAAGGATGGGGACCACTGACCTATCATCTCCTTAATATGCAGTGTCACCTTTTAAGCTCAATTAAAAGTGTGGTGCAGGCAACATCTTCAAGGGAACATGTTATCCTTAAGTAATTATTGCCATAATTTGAGAGAAGAAAATACAATCTACTGCTACTACTATTAAATGGTTTTTGTTTTTTGCTGTTTTATTGTCTTGTGACTCACTCAGGTTTGTGATCACAATATGGGCATCTGAATAAGCCTTTTTAGTAAATAAATGGTTTTGACACAAGAGGTTGTAAGTGACAAAACAAAAAAAAATGATCATTTTATATAGATAATAGCTAAAATAAAGATACATATAACCATTATATTTTAGAAACTTATGCCTTTAGATATAATTTTATTTTCTTGAAATGGCCACGTATTAGAACAAAATAAAATAGATTTTGTCAGCCAAATTTCATTCAGATTTCAGCTAGTGTTATATACATAATGGTACTTTATGTATCCTTTAAAGCAGGGGTCCCAAAACCCCAGCCCATAGCCCAATATTGGGCTGTGGCCTATTAAGAGTTGGGCCACATGAGTGGTTGGCTGGAGCATGCGTGTACAGGTGTAGCTCAACTTGTGCAAGCAGCGGGCCAGTGGGCACACATGCACACCAGCTTGCCACTCATGCAAGTTGAGCTGCGCATGTGAGTGCTGGCTCGCCACTCATGTAAGGGCTGTGTGCATGTGCTGCTCACATGGGCAAGGTTCCCTTTCCTCCGAGCCGGCTGCCAAGTCACAGAGGTTGGGGATCATTGCTTTAAACCAGTGGTTCTCAACCTGTGGGTCGGGACCCCATTTGGGGTCGATTGACCATTTCATGGGGGTCGCCAAGCAAGGCTGTCTGCCATTTTTTTGTCCATTTTTTTTGTCCGCCATTTTTTCCCCCTTTTCCGGCAGGTGCCTTACCTCCCTTGGGCTGGGCCAGCTGGTGGTCGGCCTGCTCCATCTCTGCCGCTTGCCAGCTACACCTTGGCCAGCGCAGGGGGCGGAACCACGCATGCACGGCGCTCCCGGGCAGGGAAAGTCCTTGACTTACGACCGGTTAGGTAGTCCTCGACTTACGACCGGTTTAGTCCTCGACTTACGACCGGTTTAGTCCTCGACTTACGACCGGTTGGGGTCGCGGCATTAAAAAGGTTGAGAACCACTGCTTTAAACAAACAGCAAAAATGTTGCTGTCCTCTAATCTGTTATTTTTTCAATCCACCTTACTCTAAAGAAAAGCCAGATTACATGTAGATCTCTAAAAGATAAGTTGGACTGAAAAAAGACTAAAGTCACTTGTTGAGATTCTATGGCTGAGGGGGCCCTTGAACCTGGATCATCTCAGTCCTAGTGTGAATCAATTACCCTTGGCTACTACACTACACGGACTCTCAGTAAATATGTGCCAATAAATGTAATAAGCACCAGGTCATTTTGGCAAATGAAGAGAGGATTCTATGATAAAGAATATATGAAAAAACAGAATAGACTATTTCTGGTACTTTTTTGTATTCAGTGTCCCTATGCAGATGAGGAGGTAGCACAATCAAACCCAGCTCTTCAGGTTGAGATGAAGTACCATGCTGCTTCAGTTTGACAGAAAACAGCACTTTTTCTATTTTTAGTAGAAGTGTCTTTAAATGAATCATTAACATTGGGAACCTGATGAGAACTGAGCTGAAAAGCATACGAAAGTATGCCTAAGGCATGTTTTAAAATTAAACAGATTATTTTCTGTTCCTCATTTATTAAGTGTCTGGCAGTTATGGATGAAGTGATAAAGGAATAGTCACTACATCCTGATAGGGAGAAAGGGGAAGCAGTCATATAAAACTTTATTTTGTAGCTGAATCTTGCAATTGTTTTTGTTTTTGGTTCCATGCTATGCTATTTCACAGCAAAGGTTCAAGATGAAAAGATAATAGGTCCTGTGAAAAATGGAGCACCTTTAGAACATCTTCTCTGCAGCACTAGTTCTTTTTTTTAATGCCATGGCTATTATATTAATGCACATTAATATAATACAATTGACAAATACAAAAAATGGAAAGAAGGGCACATAACTAAGGCCGATTATCAGCAGACAGCCAGAACATGCAAAGATGAAGTCAGGAAAGCAAAGGCTCAGAACGAACAAAGACTTGCAACAGAAATCAACATATTAACAACAAGAAAAAAGTCAAGGAAACTGTAGACCCACTAAAGAGAGAAGACGGCAAGGAAATTACAGGCAGTAGGGAGAAAGCAGAGCTGCTTAACTCATATTTTGCATAGTCTTCACAGAAAAAGAAACTATAGCCCAACATACAAAAAAAAACAACACTGTAAAAGACATACTAGAAACAAAAATTAAAATAAGCAAGAAAATGGTAAGAGAACACCTATCCAACTTTGACGAACATAAATCACCGGGACCCAACAGATTACATCCCAGAGTTCTGAAAGGGCTGGCAGATGTTATCTCAGAACTGCTGCACCACATCTTTCATAAATCCTGGAGCACTGGGGAAGTACCTGAGGATTGGAAAAGGGCTGATGTGGTTCCCATCTTCAGGAAAGGGGGGGGGAATGGACCCAGGAAACTACAGACCAATCAGTTTAACATCAATACCCAGGAAGATCCTAGAAAAGATAATCAAAAAACAGATCTGTGAATTAGAAGCAAACAAAGTCAAAACTAGTAGCCAGCACAGGTTTGTTAAAAACAGATCATGCCAAACCAATCTTATCTCATTCTTTGATAAACTAGTAGACCAGCGAAACACAGTGGACATAGTATACTTAGATTTCAGTAAGGCATTTGAAAAAGTAGACCACAATCTACTCCTTGGTAAGCTAGGAAAATTTGGAATAGACAACATCACAGATGGATCTGTAGCTAGCTGACAAAATGAGTAGTCCTCAATGGCACTACATCCACATGGAGAGAAGTAAGCAATGGGGTATCACAAGATTTCATTTTAGGCCTAGTACTCTACAATATCTTCATAAATGATTTAGATGAGGGAATTGAAGGGGAACTAATCAAATTTGCAGATGACACCAAACTGACAGGAGTAGCCAACAAGCTGAGGATCCAAAAAGATCTTGACAAACTTGAACAATGGGCCCCAGCCAAAAAAATGAGTTTTAATGTGGAGAAAAGCAAAGTTCTACATTTAGGCAGGAAAAACCAAAGGTACAAGTACAGATTGGGCTAGACCTGGCTTAAAAACAGTAACTGTGAAAGGGACCTTGGAGTCCTAGTGGACGATCACTTGACTATAAGCCAGCTGTGTGCAGCAGCAACCAAAAAAGCTAATACAATCCTGGGTTGCATAAACAGAGGCATAGAATCAAGATCACGCAAAGTATTAGTACCGCTTTATAAAACCCTAGTAATATCACACTTGGAATACTGCAGCCAATTTTGGTCACCATATCACAAAAAGATGTTAAGAGTTTGGAAAAAATTCAGAGAAGAGCAACTAAGATGATCAAAGGCCTGGAGACTAAAACATACAAAGAACCACTGCAGGACTAAAGAAAAGAAGAAATAGGAAAGACATGATAGCAGTGTTGCAGTATCTGAGGGGCTGCCACAAGGCAGAGGAGGCGAGGTTGTTTACCAAAGCACCAGAGGGAAGGACAAGAAACAATGGTTGGAAACTGATCAAAGAGTGAAGCAACCTGGAATTAAGGAGAAACTTCCTGATAGTGAGGACAATCAACCAGTGGAACAGCTTACCCCCAGAAATCATGGAAGCTCCATCACTGGAGATTTTTAAGAAGAGACTAGACATTCTCCTGTCTGAGACGGTGCAGATTCTCCTGCTTGAGCAGGGCGCTGGACTAGAAGACCTCCAAGGTCCCTTCCAGTTCTATTCTATTCTATTCTATTCTATTCTATTCTATTCTATTCTACTCAGCAGCGGCTCAGTTAGACTCACAGGACTCCTGCCATCAAAATGAATAATTGCAACTTATTGCAATGGTGCAGAAATTTTATAGATCATTAAATCATTGTGATACAACACATTTATTTTTAACTAATCTATGTCTCGGTCTTGCTACAGGTAATGCATCAGCCTTATTTGCCTCAGCTCAATGAGAAGGAAAATAGAGCGCTGGAACAAAAGAAATATCTAGGATTATATTGAACATTTATGTGAATGTATATATGCAGTATCATTCTTAATGAATAAATATAAAATAATTCTACATAACCATTATATTCTCTCTCTCTCTCTCTCTCTCTCTCTCTCTCTCTCTCTCTCTCTCTCTCTCTCTCTCTCTCTCTCTCTCTCTCTCTCTCTCTCATATTCTACTGGAGAGCAGTCAATTTTCTTGTGTAATAACAATATATTCACATCAAGATTGCTTCACAAAGATGAAATTATTTGTAAGGTTGCACAAGCAACCAAAAGGATGGATGGATGGATGGATGGATGGGAAAGGAAAGGAAAGGAAAGGAAAGGAGGAAGGCAAGATAAGATAAGATAAGATAAGATAAGATAAGATAAGATAAGATAAGATAAGATAAGATAGGATAGGATAGGATAGGATAGGATAGGATAAGATAAGATAAGATAAGATAAGATAAGATAAGATAAGATAAGATAAGATAAGAGGTTTTTATATATCCTACAAAAATTTAATGCGCCATATACCTCAATACTGGACCAGTTAAATTTGGACATGTTTGCATTACTTTTAAATTAAATAGGGGTTTAATGCTTTTCTTCCACATGATCAAATCTTGATGAAAATTGTCCCCCATGGCATTTATTCATCCTGGAAGGCAAGCTACCATATGTTCTTAAGGAATTTGCTTTTGAGGCTTAATAACTGTGCAAAGTGAAGCACCCCTTTGAGATTTTGAACAGACCTGCTAACAAAGCTCCTTTGTAGAAGTTTAAGTCAAGGTCATGATAGAAAATATAAATCTTAATCATTACTTGTTATATTTCATGATTTTGATACCTGGATTCTTTCAAGCTATTAAAAATTAAAATAGCAAATTTCATATGATGAATTTAATTAAATTATAATTGCATCATTATGCATTCTAATAACTCAAGTTATATATTTTAATTTGTCAGCATCACTGAGTTCATTAAAGATTCTATTCATTCAAATTCAGTAAGCATAGTATTATCTTAGTCTTTAGAGATGTTTCATATGACTAGAAAATGCAGTGTACCTGGATAATATATCATTTAGAGTTCTAAGATGGCGGCACCTGGATCAGCTGCGGCTGCATTGGCTCTCAAAGGTGAAAAGTTTTGGGAGAGATATGAGGGATATAGGCCACATGATCAGGAAGATTTTAATGTGTTTGAGCAACGTGGTGGAACTAAGGTAACATACGACCGACAATCTTTGCTGGCATGGCGAGTTTCTAGCTGTTTCGGAACTGTTGGTGAGACCAGTAAAAGTCTTTGGTGCTGTTTGAAATTGTTCTGCGGGCAACAAGATCTGACTGCTGGCCAAGTGACAGATTCTATTGCAAATCAGGACTGTTTTCAAAGGAGACAGAGAGGAGAGGTCCCGGGGCTTATGGAGCGAAGGAACTGGATGAGACTGTCAGCAGGTCCAGAGGAAGAGAGAGAGGCTTTTGTAGGAGTTGGAGGTGGTGGAAGCGTGCTCCAGGGGTGAAAAGGAGCGAGACCCCTTTAAGGAAAAGGTGGAAGAGACAGGATCAGAAAAAGGAAAGGAGGCAAGGTTGTTGTGCAGGAATACAAGCTAATTTGAGGGCTAATCCACATGGAGCTCAATTTCCATCTGTCCTGTTTGCCATCGTTCACTCCCTAAAGACTAAAATGGACAATCTGAAATTTGAGCTGGCCACGAACAAAGAGTGCATATCAGAGGTGGTGATCCTTTGAGAGCTGTATGCAATGGAATTTCATTTTGATGTATGCCGATTGATGTACATTCAAAGTGACAATAAAGTTGTTGTTATTATTATTGTTGTTATTATTATCCATTGTATTACTTCACCAAGTAAAAACTCAACACATCGTTCTGTCATTGAGTTAAAAAATTTTGGTAAAAAAATAAACACATGCAACTATACTTTTAGTAGATAACCATAATGTATAATGGAACTCATTACCCAGCTTGGGTGTATTCCTTGTTATTTTGCTTGAATGTACCCTAAGATTTAATACAACCCAATGAAGAAATTGCCTGCAAATTTTGCTGCTGAGAACTCGGTGATCTGTCATATTTTAGAGCCATTAGTTCTATATAATTTATTATACCATGTACAACGTTAGTATTGGGATGTTTAAGTATAATATTTATTTGTTTGTTTGTTTGTTTATCCTGCCTTTATTACTTTTACATATAATGAAGGTGGCAAACACATGCATTGCACATTCCTTCCCCTATTGTTCCCATAACAACAATGCTTTGACATGAGTTGGACTAAGAGAGTGACTGGCCTGAGGATACCCAGCTGGCTTTCATGGCTAACACAGAACGAGAATTCACAGTCTTCTGATTTTAGCTTGGTGCCTTAAACATTAGATTAAACTGGCTATAATTAAATAATACTTTAATCAGTGGATAAGATAATAAACATGTTAACCATTCTTTCTTTATAGAGAAAGAAAGAAAGAAAGAAAGAAAGAAAGAGAGAGAGAGAGAGAGGGAGGGAGGGAGGGAGGAAGGAAGGAAGGAAGGAAAGAAAGAAAGAAAGAAAGAAAGAAAGAGGAAGGAAGGAAGGAAGGAAAGAAGGAAAGAAAGAAAGAAAGAAAGAAAGAAAGAAAGAAAGAAAGAAAGAAAGAAAGAAAGAAAGAAAGAAAGAAAGAAAGAAAGAGGAAGGAAAGAAGGAAGGAAGGAAGGAAGGAAGGAAGGAAGGAAAGACCAACAAAACTAGGATAGTTACTCTGCTAAATGTAGTACATTTCAAACTGTCATTGTTCTTTCTTTTCAGTTATTTTTAATATGAATATAATTTCTATTAAAACAAGAAGATAAAAACTAACACAAACTAATATAAAGTAAGGAAGAAAAAAGAGAAATGAAATAAAAACAGTTGAAGAAAAGAAAAAAGTTGAAGAAAAGTAGATAAGGAAGAAAAAAAATAAGTGACTTCTGGTTTCTTCTCAAGAAAAGTAGATGATGGTTTCCAGGACAAAGATTCTAAATACAATAAAATTTGTTCATTTATTTATTTATAACATTTATTTGCTGCCCATTTCATAACCAACAACTCTGAGAAGAATATCCGAAGTTACTGTGCCATGTAAAGATGTTAATCTTTGCATTTTACAATTATATTAGACAGGAAAAAATGAATCATAGTTTTCCTCTTCATTCACATGGATATTCAGCTGCCTAAGTGCATCAACTGACTGGGCTGTGCTTCCTGTTCACAAAAGGAAGTGGATAAATGTTTCCTTTCCTCCCTAATTTTTTATTTGTGTGAACCTTGGCCAAATATAGTATTCACAAATCTATTAAACTCCATGTCTATTAAATTAACTTTCACATTTAAATAGCTAATATTTACCTTGATGCTGGCATTTTAAGCGTAAATGCTTAAACAGAAATGTGCCTTTCCATTTGGTTCCACTACCTCAGAAAACTTAAATTCAGGAACTCGTGGCTATTGTTTTACAGGTTTCTAAAAAATTGAAATAACCATTAGAATTAAATATATATAGTCTCTGTCTCTCATTTGGCATTCCTTTATCCTAAGTCCCTTGCATGATGAGAAATGATTTGTTTATTTTGCTCTTGAGTAAAAATATCAGGCGGAAAAAAAATGAAAGAGAAGGAGAGAGGGAAGGAGAGAGGGAGGGAAGAAAGGCAGGAAGGGAAAGAGATAAAATAAGTGAATATAAATAGATCATAAGAAGGAACATAAGAATAACAATGCAGTATAAACATTTAAAAAGATTATGTTTCTATAAAAGTCTTAAAAATAAACAGGATCATAGGGTACAATTCTCTAGTTAGGCCATTCTACCAATAGGATAGTACTATTATGTATTATATAATAGTACTAGCCATTTGTCCGAAATGGTATAGGGTTTCCTGCCTGAGCAGGGGGTTGGACTAGATGACCTCCAAGGTCCCTTCCAACTTTATTATTATTATTATTATTATTATTATTATTATTATTATTATTATTATTATTATTATTATATTTTATCACATCATGTCACACCATTTCATATTAATCATGCTCCTAAGTCCTAGCCTTTTAAACTGACATAGATATGGCTAATATACTTCAAAAATATTTTGCTTCTAGGTTCTTTAAATATGTTCTCTTATCCATACTAGAGGTCAAGAATAATTACTATTGTTACATCGCTCATTTTAGTAATCTTCCTGGTACAAGTGGTCCTTCTTACAACCATAATTGAGCCCAACATTTCTGTTACTAAGCAAGACATTTGTTAAATGAGTTTTGCCCCATTTTACGACCTTTCTTGACACATTTGTTAAGTGAATCACTGCAATTGTTAAGTTAGTGTTGTTGTTAAATGAATTGGGCCTCCCCATTGACTTTGCTTGTAAGAAGTTCACAAAAGGGGAATCACGTGATACCTGGGACACTGCAACAGTCATAAATATGAGTCAGTTTCGAAATGTCTGAATTTTGATCACGTGACCCTGCGGATGCCGCAAAGGTCATAAGTCATAAAAACAGTCATAAGTCACTTTTTTTCAGTGCTGCTGTAACTTCGAACAGTCACTAAATGAATGTTGTAAGTTAAGGAATACTTATAATGCATTTTTTCCGACACAATTTTGTCCACCGGCTACATATACACCTTTTTCACCAGTTATGATATTCTTATGGTTTCATCAATAATTATGATGCTGTCCGCAGCAAAGATTTTTAACCTCATCCATATAGCCCCTAATTGTGGAAGTATAAAGACCATAGGTATTAGTGTTATATGCTGGATGACATTGCAAATTGCTAGTGTGGATAATCTTTATATATTGAGCAGCAACCAAATATATGTAATGTATAATGTATCTGAATCAGAACGGACTTATAGCTCCATTCGTGTGAAATAAGTTCTGCTATCACTCTATTTTATAAGTGATGATGTTAATGGTAAGAAAATGATTTCAGAAAGGCTGATCATTTATCTCAGGGGTTTCAATATACAAAGCTTAAAATCTTCAGAAACACTGCTTGTCGTAAGCCCCTGATCAACCAACTTCCCCTCCCTCCCATTTTTCTATTTCTATATTCCTAACTAGGAAATTCCCAGTAGCCAAAAGAGACAGCAGAAGGAAGGAAGGAAGGGGAATCCAGTGTCAAAGTTCTTCTCACAGCTTAGTTCCCTTCCTCTAACTAAGAGTGGATGTGTAACTAACCCCATGGCTGTTGGAACAGCATTCTTAAGAGTAATCTTATTAAAATCTTAGTGATACTAGTATGAAATAACTGATGAATTAATATATAATACTTCTTTCATACATAATTAATAAATGTTAAATATGTTTGAAGTTGCAAAATACCATTGAAATTTTGAACAAGGGATATCAAGGTAATACTAATATATTTTTTCATTGTATTAACCTATCTCTGATAACTAAACATACTTAGTTGGATTGGGTATTGGATACGTTCACTTTTACCTAAACCTTATGTATGTGGTTTTTAATTGTTTCAGTAGGGATAGAACTGATTTTCATTAAGCTAAAACTATCCAACTTACTCCTTCACAAACTGGATTCTAAAGTTGCCTATTTAATCTCAGTATTATCTGGAAGTAGTATATCTTGACCTGCATAATTTGGGGAGGGAGGGGAACATCCCAGTCTCGTTGGATGATATACATTCCAGTATTTTTTTTTAAAAAAAACCACATTGTGAGCCAGTATGGTTTTCATAGTGGCTGAGGTCATGGGATAGTAGTGGAGAGACTGAACTCTAACCCTTCCTTAAGCACAGATTCTAGTTGAGTGACTTTGAGCCAGTTACTTTTTCAAATCCCTGGACAGGAAAGATGAAAAACATCTATCTAAAAAGTAAAGTGTACTAGTGTGATAGATTATGGTCCACTACCTTCAATGAAAAGCACATCTTGCACTGCATAGCGTTAGGATGTTTGTAATAAATAAACCTGCACAGACACCTTAAGAATGGATCCTCCTCCTCCTCCTCCTGTCATTGCTTTTCAGAGTTTCTTACAGATTGATGTTTATTAATAGTGTCTAATTCAAATTACATTATTTTGCTTGTAAAATTATTGTTGTTTTGCCACTATCTTGACTTCTGTTATTCAAAATAAAACAGAATTATTTGTCATTTATTCAAAATATGTTTCGCTGTTGTTTTAAGTAGTTTGTTGAATTGATTGAACTGTTGCCTTTCTTGTCCAGTGTTTATATACAGTGAAGAAAAGAGAAGAAACCCAGTGTTTGAATTTAGGAAAATACAGAAGATCACAAAATGGATGGCATCAGATGTTTGAGGCTTCTTTTAAAGCCTTTACCTTCAGGAATCTCCCTCAATCTCTTCCTGCTTTTAAAAAAACCACAGCAGTTGGTTCACGTATGAAGCATTTTGTTTCATGTACATTTGCTTCAGATGTGAGATGAAACAATGGCACTTCTATTTTCTCCCATGTTATTTTGTTTAATGTCTGCCAGAGCTGTCATCTGAGCAGCTTCTTGGCCTGCACTCTAACAGGTTTATATTCCAAAAACCCTCCCATCCCTCCCCCTCCTCTTTCCCAATTGTGAACATAAATCAATTTCATCTGCTAGTAGTTTGGTTTCTGGACTTTTTTTTTCTTCCCCTCCATTCCTCCCTCCCTCTTTCCTTCCTTCCTTTGTGGGCCTCTTTCCACAATGCCATATGGCAGCTGAGAGAAAGCCAGGGCTATGGCCTGCATTTTCATCTCTTAACAAAGGAAGCCCTAATGTCAAAGAAGCTCATGAATGTATGAGACACAGTCATGTATATTGAAGTGCCTGCAGTCCCATCAAGGGATACTAAAAAGAAGCCTGACATCATTTTGGAGTAGAGAAAGGGAGCCGCTCTTTCATTCAGCACTTCTCCCTCCCATCCTTCTAACCCCCTCCTCTTTGGTTCCACGCCAAAATCCCATTAGCTCTATTAATGACATGTGGTCCAAAGTAAAAGCGTGTGGCAGAACAAGAAAGGCACAAGATCAACTATCTAATCTATTCACTGAGAATATATGCATCACAAGATAGAACTAGCTTGAGAGAATCTATGTCACAGCCTGGTATTGCTGGCTAAGCTGCCCAAAACTCTGGATGTAGCAAAATGCAACAAAGCATTTATGGTTTTCCCATGAAACACTGTAATAATAAGAATTTAAGTTTGAATTTTAGCTTGAAACTTTTCCTCCTCTATTCTTGACAGGTTAGAGATATATTAAATACTAATATAAAAACCATAATTTGCTAACCATTATTCAGGCAGTTTTTGGATGTATACCGAATAAAAGGCCAAACCACACATTTTTACACAGTTTCAGTGAAATATTTGGTGCTTTTACTTTACTAATGTTAAGGTAGCCACTGCTTCTAACAAAAGTTGTTTTTATCTTCTGTTTTCTTTAAGCAGCAAAATATTATGGTTTTCAGTTACTTTTTGAGGATTGGGGGAAAGAGAGAGAGTTTTTGGTTTCTTTCTACTAGGAAATTGAAGCAAAATTGTTTCTTACTAAGCCCACTATTACTTGAAACATTGCTCCATTTCAGAAATATAGTTCAACTAGAACATAAATTAGGTTTTATTTTTTTTTAAGTATCTTAAATTCGTCTTTACTGTAGCTACATAGTTATGTAATGAAAAGATGATAGATAGATCGATAGATAGATCGATAGATAGATGAAAGAAAGAAAGAAAGAAAGAAAGAAAGAGAGAGAGAGAGAGAGAGAGAGAAAGAAAGAAAGAAAGAAAGAAAGAAAGAAAGAAAGAAAGAAAGAAAGAAAGAAAGAAAGAAAGAAAGAAAGAAGGAGGGAGGGAGGGCGGGCTAGATACATGGATACATGGATAGATAGATAATCATAGCCTGGAAAGTCATAAGAAAACAACAATTTCTATCTGATTCTGATTTATTGCATAGAATGAAGCATTCTTCAACATCTGGACATGCATTTATGTCAAACTAAGTAATTCTTGAATTCAAACAGTCTCAAGGGCAAAACACATAATGCTGAAACATTCTGCTGGAGTCTTTCAAAAGACTGGCTGTGTTGTTAGTCATGGCACCCTCTTTTAAACTCCAAACTGTCATTCTAAGCTGAGCATCAACACAACAATTCAGCTATTCAGTGGAACACTTTCTCTTAGTGAACATCTGTTTACATGGCCTATGTCCACCCTACAGGGTGTGGACATTTTATTAGAGACAGAGCAATGGAAGATTACTTTAGGGCCTAAGCATCTTTTGTCCTCCACAATGTTTAGTATTCATGTGACAAACAGGCCTGAGGATTATTTAAGTATGGCAGTCTGCTTTTTGAACTGTGTTTGAAGGTCAAAATATATGAAGCCACATAAATTATTTTAAGATTAGACTAATACCTTCACTAATTCTTTGTTTTGCTGGGAGACTGGAATACTTTCTAAAACCTCTCAAATGTATAGATTTTTCACACTTTTATTCTGAGGTTATAGTCAGTTTAGCTATGTGACACATAGCCTCTGATAGAATTATGCAGTGAATACTTTTAGTTATTGTCTTATTCAAAAAGAATTTAAAACATTATACATGTTTTAGAGGAGACAACACCAATGAAATAAATAGCTAGTTATTGGCATAGCACTGACTTTGACTATCAAATTTTCTGCTATATGCACTTAATTGAAAATAAGACCATTAATTAGATGGACACACTACTGAGTAAATTAATATTAGAAATCTGCAAATCAGTCCAATTCAGATAGCTTATTTCAAGGGAATATGATTTGTTATTCCCTTGAAATAAGCTATCTGAAATACAAAACTAATCTAACAAATCAATCTGTTTCAAGGCTCACTTCAAAAGAAAAATGTCTAAAGAATAAGATGGGGAAATTTCAAAACAAATGAAATTCTTTCACTTTTTGCCAGGCTATAGTGAAAATGGCAAGGATGACTGATCCCTTAGGGAATTTCAATTCTGCTAAGTTTCAGTTGGATACTTTCATAGGATTTATATTCAAAATAGCCCTTTTGTACTTTTTTAAGGGTAGTGATATCAAACAAGAGGAAAGAATAATGCAGCAGCTTCCAGATTGTCTAGTAAACATCCTATAGACAGAATAACAGAATAACAGAGATGGAAGGGACCTAGAGGATCTACTAGTCCAATCTTCTGCTCAAGTAGGAAACCCTATACCATTTCAGATAAATGGTTGTCCAATCTCTTCTTAAGAACCTCCAGTGTTGGAGCACCTGAAACTTCTGGTGGCAAATTTTTCCATTGATTAATTGTTCTAGCTGTCAGGAAATTTCTCTTTAGTTCTAGGTTGCTTCTCTTCTTGATTAGTTTCCATCCATTGCTTCTTGTCCTGCCTTTGGGTGCTTTGGAGAACAGGTTGACACCCCCCCTTCTTTGTGGCAGCCCCTTAGATATTGAAACACTGTTATCATGTCACCCTAATCCTTCTTTTCATTGATCTAGAGATATATAAATCCAGCAACCGTTCTTCATATGTTTTAGCCTCCAATCCCCTAAACATTCTTGTTACTCTTCTCTGCACTCTTTCTAGAGTCTCAATATCTTTTTTATACTGTGACAACCAAAAATGGATGCAATATTCCAAGTGTGGTCTTACCAAGGCATTATATATACCAAGACCTATTGCAGGTTTTCCATATTGGGGCTTCAAAAATCCATAAGATGGTAGCAAAGAGAAATAGAAAAGTAATTCCTATTTGGTGCTCAGATGGATTTTTTTTTGAAGCCCATATATGGTAATTTTACTAAGGTTATTAAATATTCCAATAGGCAGTTGAGAATTTGGAGAACACGAAAGAAGGACAAAATGGGGTTGGGAGAAGGAGAACATTGCTTGTCCTTTTTTTGGCATCTAAAACAAAAATTACAGTTAAAAACTACAACTATTGCAAAAAAAATTACTTAGGCCTACTGTACATGCACAAGTTATAAAATTACATTTCCCAGAATCAGAAAGACTGGATTTGTTATTTTTTAAAAAAAAAACACACAATTTCCCCCCACAAATCTTTATTTTTAAGAACATATGCTAACGTAGTAATATAGAATTAACAATTTACTATCAAAATGTATTACAAGTCATATTATCTACAACTAGAGTAATCATAGATTTGGGGTGGATTGAAGCAGATTGCTGGAATCAGGAAATAAATTAAATACTGTAAATCTAAGCTGACAAGTTTGTCAATGGACAAGGAAAAAAAATAAACAAACAATTTACAAGGTCACAATATACAAATGTCTGAATGAATACTATTGTGAAAACAGTCCAAAACAAAATTTAAAAAAACCAAGACACTCAGAAAGCCAAACAATATTTGATTTTTAAGGCTGAACCTGCCAGATGAAGCACATGAGTACAAAGGGATGACATGTACTCTTTTTCCCCGTCTCGTAACCCTAAGCTCTGTCTACATCAAACTTTCAAACACTGTTTTAATAAATCTGTTTTTACCTTTATACTTTATTTTCTAGCAGTTACCAACACTACACTGAAAATAACCATCTGCATCCTTTGTGGCTAAGCACCCTCCTTGCTGCCTCTAATTACCAGCTTTTCTAGAATGCCAGAAAAATTAACACAACTGTTTAGTAAGAATGCCCCCTCCCCATTAAGAATCTTGTCACTGCCCTTAGTGGAATGCCAGACTGGCCAAAACTTGAAAGAATGACTATTGACTTTCTCTAGCAAAGTGGTACAGCTTTGTGATCTCCATTCATTGAAATTTCCAGAAAGTCAAGATGATTGGCATATCTTGTTGGCAAGCTTGGCCCGTCCTAAAAATAAATAATTTTCCTATTGGAGAATTAATTTCCTACAGTTATGATTGTTGACAATGCTTTAGTAGCAAAATGGCACAATGCTATACAATTCTATTGAGACAGGTGAACCATAAAGATAAAAGCAAAGTAATAATGTCACCTTCAGACTAATTTTCAAGCAGTATCAGTTTGAGTTAGCTCCTTTAAATATTAATCCTCCTCAGTGCTTTTTTTTTGTAAAAAAAAAAAAAAAGGTGCTGGAACTCACACATGTCATACAACCCGCCTTGCCTACCGTACAAGGTTCCATCCAAAAAAGATGCCGGAACTCCGTTCTGAGCATTCTATGAGAAAAAAAGCCCTGGTCCTCCTTATTTATTATTGTCAGGACATTTAAATTTTCTGAATTGTCCTGATTTTTTTAAAAAAACAGTAAACATTAATCTAAATTCATGATGCTGAGTTAATCTCACAGTTTGGATCATAACACTGTATTACCACAAGATAGAGCAAAGTTACAGCTTGTGACCACATTATAAAATGAGGAGCAATCAGGTGGCATTTTTTCATGTTCACACATTTTATTAAATGGTTCATCAAATTCATAGAATGGTGAGACTGATCAGATTGTAAGTCAGAAAAGTGCTATCAGACTTCTGATTCTTTGTTACCATGGAATAACATGGCTGCTCTTCTAAAATGATCACATTAAGGAAACTGAGACTTTTAAAAAGTGAATAAATCCAAAGCAGTGTTAGCTTTGACATCCCCAGAGTTTTGATAAGCAGAGTTTAATGAGGCATTAAACTGATTGGCTGGTTACTCACGTCAATGTCAGAGAGCCCTTCACACCTGTCAGGCCCTCCACACACATTATCCATACATGGAATTTAAGATGCAACATTGAATATTGTCTGTGACAACTTCAGAAGCAGTAGAAAAGCAATCAAATCTGCAAAGCACTTCAAAAGGTTGCTTTGAAGCCATTTGATTTGATTCACTGCTTCAAAGCAGATCCCCTCTTTGATTCATTCTTCAGGGATAATTCAGTCAAAGCTTCATTGAATTGAAGGCTCAAACAGCAGTAAACTTTCTTTTATCCTTGAAGTTAGTATTGAGCTAAATTCACGTTCAGGCCCATATTAATTGGTTTGTACAGTCTTGTGCATGCTGTGGTATCCTTCTTTAAAGAGCCCACCTTGAGTTCAGCATCCTTTAAAATTCCTTGTCTCTAACTTCTTTTCAGGGGAATTCACTGAGACCATGGTCATGGGGCTACTACAAAATGCTCTTAAAAAACAAGATTATCTGGACCCATTTTAGTCTGCGTCCCAGTGAGGATATGGATGGAGATGGCATTCATTGTTCTTTTAGGTGTCATTTGGAGGAGGTTGATATCCTGCCCCTCTTTTTCCTTTTACTACTACAGTGTCTGCTATGTGGGACTGCCCTTGAAGTACAAAAAGTCACACCCCACTTACTAAATGGCACTCATCACAATGAAGAAATAACATCTGTGCTTTAAATGCTGCATAGGTTTCCAGTTTCCTTCTAGATTGCAATTCAAAGTACTGGTTATTACGTGTAAAGCCATATTTCATTTGGCACCAAAGTATATTCTGGAATGGCTTCTCCAATCAGAATCAACCCTCCCAATTCTATTTGCCCAGGATAAATTGCTGGTAATCTTCCGTTACTGAGATGAATAATGATGGATAGAGAAATGAAGCTAGAAATAATGTCTTTTCTATTTTCTAAAAATGCTGGCTAAGATACAACATCTTGATACTGTTAAATTTGGTGAAGCTGAATCTTGGTTTTTTTCTGTGTATTTAATTAAATCATCTCTGTTTGCAAGCCAATCTTCAGTTCTCTTTTCTAGTTCTTAATTTTATTTTTCATTTTAGGACCATTCCAATCTCATCTTATCTTCCAATTTTATCTTCATTATGAAATGTACATAGAGAAGAACACACATTTCAAGAAGGAAGCCATTCCTTGCATTTCTTATTTAATTATTATTGTTATTATTCAATTGGTAAGATGTCTGACTCTTTATAACCCCCTGGAGCATAGCACACCAAACACACACACACACACATCCCCCATCATCTACCATCCAAACACATGCCCACTGCATCAATGACACTATCTAACCATCTCATTTTCTGCCATCCCCTTTTCCTTTTGCTTTCATTTCCCCCCCCCCAATATTATGGATTTTTCCAATGAGTCCTTTCAGTATTTAGGTTTTAGCTTCAGTATCTGCCCTTCCAAAAACAGACAAAATTGATTTCCTTTAGGATTGACTGATTTGATCTCCTTGCAGTCCAAGGGACTCTTAAGAGTCTTCTCCAACACCACAATTTGAAATTCTCAATTTTTCGGTGCTCAGCCTTCTTTATGGTCCTACTCTAACAGCCATACATTACTACTACCATGTTTTCCCAAAAGTAAGATTTACTCCCAAAATAAGCCCTAGGTTGATTTTTGGGGTGGGCCTAATATAAGCCCTACCCCAAAAATAAGCCCTAGTTTTGGGGTGAGGTGCATGCCTAAAACTCAAGCTGGGGGGAGAAGGCTTGGAACTTACCATTGCAACCAGGCCTCCCATGGATCAACACTTGCCTTGCTGACCCACTTCTTCTGTGGCCGAAGGAACAGATTCTGCAGCTAAGAATGGAAGTCAGGCATGCATTTCACAGTCAGAGGCCTTTCTAGAAGGCCTATGCAGCTGAGAATTGAGCTATGGATTGAATCCATAGTTTGGTTCTCAGCTGCATAGGTCTTCCAGAAAGGCCCTTGATTGAGAAATGCAGTCCAGAGCTCTATTCTCAGCTGCAGAATGAAGTTGCTCCTTCAGCCATAGAAGAAGTGGGCTGGCTGGGTGGGGCTGGCAGTGCTGGAGGTGAGTGGAAAAGACACTCCCCAAAAATAAGATCTGGTGCCTCTTTTGGAGGCAAAAAAATTTAAATAAGATGGGTCTTATTTTGGGGAAAACACGGTAGGAAAACCATAGCTTTGACTACACAGATCTTTCTCTGCTTTTTAATATACTGTCTAGGTTTGGGATGGTTCAGTTAATCCTTAGATGGCAAGAAGAATTGTATAATGTATTTGCATACGATAGATATCTGAGCACACATTTAACAAGTAAGTAATTCATCTTTAACTTTAACTTTCATCTTTAGGCATGATGAAGAACCTAGCTTTATCAACATTCCCTATCCTTGGAGAAATGTAAAAACATTATGACAGACTAAATGTATTAAACACTTTATAAATGACTTATGTAAAGAGAAGTGGATATGGAAGTTTATGGTATCAGAATTTAACCATATATCTGTGGATAGAGCTTTAGGTCAAACTTGATTGTATCCAGAATGCACAAAATAAGAATGCAGTAGCATTACAATCTGTTAGCACGTATGTTTCATCTTATTCACCACCTTCTAATTCTTTTTGACCATCCAGATGAAATGACTCAACAAGCACTTTATTTGTTCCCACCACACTGCATAATTACTACTGCAAACCCAGTAATGGTTGAAATTGTGACTGTAGTCTTGTTTCTTCTTCCTCTCATTTTTGTCTATTTTGGTACAACTGATGAGTAAGCTTGCTGCTTTTTTAAATGTGTCCTTATGTTTTTCTTGCTTTCTTTAATCAACTTAATCTGGCTTGAGAGACTCTGACTGTTGTAGTCCTGCAATTATTTATAGAGTTTTCCATAATATTCCATAATATTTTGTTTATTATGATTGGATATTGTATTTTGTTGTGATTATTATTAATACTCATAAAAGCAAAATCTGAAAGTGTTTGAGTCACCTACTTTACTAGATGATCCTCTGAAGAGACATGTTATGTATTTGCTCAGAAATTCAACTCCAATAATAGAGATACAATAAGAAAGAAAAAAGTCTGGAAAGTGGATTAGAAGTGAAAGAAGTGGAGAAAAATCACAAAATATAAAGACCTGCAAATAGAAGTAGAATGACTGTGGCAGAAGAAAGCAAAGGTAGTACCAATAGTAATAGGCATCTTATGTGCAATTCCAAAATGTCTGGAGCACCACTCGAGTGTTACCAACATTGGCAAAATCATCATCAGTCAATTGCAAAAGGCAGCTTTACTTGGAACAGCTTATATCCTGTGACAATACCTTTAATATTACTAAAGAGCAACATTTGCCTTAGAAAGGACTAGGCTCCAAATTAAGCTCCTTAAATAATGTCAAAGCCCTACTTCATGAGGTCACATCTTTAATGACCAGTTTTTGATGTATCACATCTTCTATTGTTTATATTACATGGTCAGCACAAAGAAATAAAGTTTACTGAAGATGCAGAAAAGCTTCTTTGACTTCGTATTGCATATATTTTAACTTATCATAAATTACAAGGTATTTAATCTAATAGTTTTAATGAAGAGTGGATGTTTACCAGTATAGTCTCCAAACTGTTTCTGGAAGAATGAGGACATAATGAAAATGTGCCAGTTTATACCAGAATGTTATTTATGAGGGGTCTATCAATAGAAAGGTAATATCAATATGTGAACTCACATTTGTATTCATCATCCTTCTCATAGTTCACAGTTAGAAGCAGATAGACCTTTTGCCCCATTTTACCACTGATCCGCATCGATCTAGCCCCATTACCATCTACAAGAAAACTTCCAGCATGTAAATAGACCTTCCTTCTGATTTTTCAGGAATCCTAAATTATTTGAGTCACTCTGTATGCACAGCAAGTTCCCTGCTTTTATCTATCCCTGCAGTGAATTGATAATGGCAGAATGAGTGAAATGAGGAAGATATCATTAGTTAATGTCAGAAGATGAATTTTTGTTCTCTCCTCCTGTGAACTTGAAAAGAACTATTGTTTCTATGTTTTCTAATAATATTCTTTTCTTATGTATCTTCCTTGTGAATACATAAAATTTTTATCCACTATTCTTTGTGCTGACACAAAATTCTGCAGCCATAAAATTTACTGTTCCCATGACAATAATAGCAGCCATGCAGGCAAATACTGCTGTCATTATTTGCAATGTGCTGGGCATGTCAAAGATAGAAACTAGCGGATTTCTCTGTGGGTTTTTTTTCCTTCTTCCAACAACTGTCAGCAGGAAAATATTCATCACTCTTTTTCCTTTACAAGGAAAAGTGGGGGAGGGAGGGAGTTTTGACCAGCCAGTTAGCTGTCTGTCAAAATTCATGTTTGGCACAAGTGTTTGTGGTTTTTTTGTTTGTTTGGGGTTTTTTTTGGAGTATGTTCAAGCTATTTGCTGATAGACATATTCCTTTGATTCCTTAGTACTATTTACCAAAGATTACTAGACTTGTTTTTCAAAAGGAGCATAAATAACATCCCACAGATATGGGAAGAAATGTACAATTAAGCAGCAAAGAGAGAGCCATATATTTTTCTCTGCTGATTCATATAGCCTGATGCCACTGCCTAGTTTGGACTAGAGACCTGGTGGGTGTAAGAGGAAAGTTATGTTAGGCAGAAATGGAGTTTACTTGTCTCTTAAAGCAGAACCTGGATCTGGTAAATAATGAATATCCTTCAGTGGCCAATATGTCCTGGGATTCCTTGGGTCACCCAATTGCATGGACAGATTGATCAGTGAAGGAGAACATAATTTATCCATAGCACAAATCTATAACCGGCTATGGGAGAAAACATTATTTTAATGCCAGGATAGCCAAGGAGTCTTAAAGTGCCTAAAGTATGGGCAGGGGATAAATGACACAGCAGAAAAACAGGTTGTTGGGATATGTTTGTGTTGCTAGTAGATGCAAGTCAGGAAAGATACAGTTTAACTGTGGGGAAATATCTCCAGGACACTAATATCTGTCTACCCATCCGTTTAGATATATTCAAGCACTTACAATGTCATGGTTACGATAGATGAAACCAGTAAAAGAACTTCATTCACCCATTATATAAAGTAACTAAATTGTGAATAAGTGTGGAATCTTTTGACCATTTCCTTTTTTAGACAGCATAATATATTAAGTCAAGCACCTGATTATGGATGCAAGAAGGGAGTAAAATGTGATGTCAAAGAAGGAACTTTATTTCTTTATTTTTCTTTTTTGGGCTTAAAATTTGTCTTAGAGAGAGCAGCATGTTGTTGTTTTTTTTAAGGAGCTGAATGGGATAAAATAGCAAAATCCTTCTTTTACAGTTAGTGAAGTACAAGAGGAGCACAGTGTGAAGTGACATGAAAGAGGTCCATTGGTTGCTCACAATATAATTGCTAGAAAGGGACAGTCCCAAAGGAATCAGACTGGAATATATCATAAGGAGTTAAATTATAGATTATGAAACCTCTTTCCATTGTATCCACTATCTTCTTCCATCCTTAGTTGTAATTTTATTCCTTATGTCCAAATCTGTTTAATTCATGTACTTTCCCCCTTGCTGTTAAACAAATTCATTTCTGTTAAAATTCTTTTACTTGGAACTATTTCTCTCAAGGTTTGCACAATTCTTCTGAAAACAGATCAGTAGCTTGCAGTGTAATCTTAGTCTGTGAGGCTCACTTCAAATAAATCCTGCTAGTATGTGACAAGAATAGAGAAACTGATTTCATTTCCTCCATGCCACCCAGTCAGGTTATAATTAAAGACATTTGAAGGTTTCCTAACTCCAGCCTCATGTTAATCACCAGTTCTCAGTGAAAGAATGTAGTTAAAGTTATAAACATTTTTTTTCTTTTTGCCATGTCAACATATGATGCTAAGCAGAAACAGCAGAGAAAAGTTGTATGTTTTAGACCGTTGCCTAAAAAAAGAGAGCATATGATCACAACAAATATTTTAATACTTAATTTGATTTAAAAAAAATCTGTAAGCTTTTTTAAAAGGGAGAAATAAACAACTATAGATCTTGTGGCAACTCACAATATGCCAGTTATCTGCAGTTCACAATTTTTTTCTATATCTTCTGAACCTATAAAGTTGTGCAATTAAAATTTGTTACTAAATCACTCAAACTATATCTAGTTTCAGGACCTCTCACACCCATCAGCAGCAGCATTAATTCAGTGACATATAACATTGCTAAACACAGTGTTACCATACTAACACTCCTAGTTGGGCACACTGACCACCACATTCAGAACTCTGAAGAGTTTGCTTCAAGAGTCAAGGGCCTGAAACTGGATACATATGAAACCCTGTTATCATTTAATGTCTCTTCACTCTTCACCAACATTTCTACTACTGATGCCCTAACAGTGATTAGGAAAAGACTAGAAGATAATAGTACCTGACACCCTTGACAGTAGAAGCAACCACAACCCAGACCAACTCTGCTGTCTTCTGTACTTGTGTCTGAACACCACTTACTTTACCTATAGAGGTGACTTCTACAGATAGAGACACGATTGTGCCATGGGTCCCCTATACCACCATTGTTGCCAGCCTATACATGGAAGAAGTAGAGAAGAAAGCACTCAGCTCCTTCCAGCAGATAGCACCAATCCACTGGTTCAGGTATGTGGATGATACCTGGGTTAAAATCAAGGTCCAGGAAATAATATTCTTCACAGACCATATGTAAACACAGTGGACCTAGATATCAGGTTCACCAGGGAAGACACCAAGAACAACAGGCTGTGGTTCTGTGAGGTTATGATTGGGTCCTGTGGCAACCTAGAAGTAGAGATCTATAGGAAATCCTAACACAGAAAAAAATACCTGCTGTTTGAGCCCCACCATCCAATTCAACACACATTAGGAGTCATCTCTACACTACAGCACAGGGCAGAAAACATTTTCACTTCCAGGGATTCCCAAAAGAAGAAAAATAAATACTTGAGAACAGCTGTTACTGCCCTGGGTATCCAAATTGGGCCTTTATTAAATCAGTGTCTGAATCTAACAAAGGAATGGCAGACAGAGCTAAGACTCAGTCAATGGAAGAACCTGTTCATTCCTTATATGGCTGGTGTATTGGAGAAGCTAAAACCAGATATTTGGAAAACATCACATATCTCTGTTCTTTAAACCTACAATACACTGAGATAGAGGCTTGTCCATTCTAAAGATTGTACATCAAAACATAAGAAGAGTAATATACTATATACAGTGAGGAGTGTTTAAAACTCTACTAAGTTCTAGAAACCAAGAAGTCTATAGGAGATGACCAGGCTGAATATGAGTATGGGGTCAAATGCATCACCAATTTGGAGTCCCTCTACCCTGTAAGAGTCCTAAATCCAACCCCCTTGAAATCTATTGATTCTTATCTGAGACCATTTTGCCTTGACCATTAGTAGGTCAGATTCTTATGTATAGGCAGGATGAAATAAAATCATAGTGCTTTTGAAATCTATCCTGGCTCCTGATTTCTTGCCCCTGCTTTACATGGCCCAGCACAGAAGAAGCACCCCATGGGACCAGAATCATTTAATTTAAAAGAAAAAGGACACTCTTTTGTGGATAGGAAAGAGAGATGAAGAGAGAAGAGAAAGGAGTGAAGGAATCCATTTACACTAAAGTGGAAAATCCTTCCCTCAATAGAGGTAGAAGCCTCTGATACAACCTATCCTCCATTTTTTATACTGCTCTTGCCTCAGTCCCCAGGAAGATCAAGACCACTTCACAAGGTCATCGGGGAGTCACAATTAACAAGAAGTTAGGAGCAAAGCCACTTTAATGACTCTCTGCCTACTCACCTAATGAGACTATTTAGATTAGGTCAGAAATGAAACTGACATATACGGAGTGCATCTAACCAACTTATTCAGACTGAAGAAGCTACTTGGATAAGCAGTGAAACATTTCAAACAAAAAAGAAAAGTCCAGTTGCCATGACTCAACTTCCAAACATGCACTGGCTATTAATAATTTATATTCATGATGTATAAAGTTAACATTAAAATGTTAAAGTTAATTTAAGATTAAAAAAATAAAATTATAAGTTTATGAAATTATAAAATTTCAGAAAGGTAAAAAAATTCCAAGATGGTCATTTAACATTAGTTAATGCAAGTGGGGAATTCTCATGGAGCCAGCCAGCCTCATGGTTGCATGGTCCTCTGTGCCCCCCACATAAGGACATAGAGCCAAGTGTCATGGTTCCGGCTGTAGCCATGCTCATTTGTAGAGTTGACACCAAGTTTTGATCCCTTTACGAAAGGCCAGGAGAATGGGAACACGTCTCACCTCTGGGAGCAAGATGTTCCATAATTATGTAAAAGACAGACAAGCATTAATGCAAGTTACAAATTGAAATTTACTGATTGTACAGGAAACAAAACATGAATACTGAAATAATAATGTAATAAAACAAGAACCGAATTTTCATCTGTCTATTACAAAAGGCCACACTGGTTGGATATGAATATGCACTATGCTGATACATTATGATATTCTAAGTTCTTGAGAAGAACTCAGGCTATATGAAGGCAACACCAGCTACAGAAATAGCAACTTGATTTCATATTTTTGTGTGTATAATAATACTTTTAACATCATCCAATAATAATATATGCCTATAAAGACCTGCAAATAGAAAACAAAATGATTGTGAAAGGAAAGATAATATCAATAGTAAGAGGGGACTTGGATGCAATTCCAAAACATCTAGAGACCATTTGAACATCATTGTCATTGACAAAATCATAGAATCATAGGGTTGGAAGGAACCTTGGAAGTCTTCTAGTCTAACCCCCTGCCCAAACAGGAGTCCTTATAGTGTCCCAGACAAATGTTGCCCAATCTTTCCTTGAAAACCTCCCACAACTCACAACACCAGGAGGCAAGCTGTTCCAATGTTTAATTATTCTCACTGTCAGGAAATTCTCCTTAGTTCCAGACTGAATCTTATTTCTACTCATTGCTCCTTGTCCTACTTTCAGGTGCTATGGAGAATAAATTGACCCTATTTTCCTTAAGACAGCCCTTCAAATATTTGAATATGGCTATCATGTCACTTCAAGCTTTCTCTACATTAGGCTAAATATACCTACTTCCTATAGTCGTTCATCATATGATTTAGTCTCCAGAACTCTTATCATCTTTGTTGCTCTTCTTTGCATTCTTTATAGAGCCTCAGCATCTTTTTTGTATCACATTGAACAGAACTGGATGCAAGATTCCAAATGTGGAATGTGCACACTATAGAAAGGTAGTATCACTTCCTGTTATCTAGATGCAATCTCTTTGTTGATGCAAGCCTAGACTACATTAGCCTTTTTGGCAGCTGCAGTACACTGCTGGTTCATATTTAGGCATCATTCACCAGAATATCTAGATTATGTCATAGACCCTATTGTTGAGACAGATACTTCTTATTCTGTACCTGTGTGTTTTTGATTTTTTCTGCCGAAGTGTAGGACTTTTCTCACCACTGAACTGCATCTTATTGGATAGGGCCCAATGCTCAGGTTTGCCAAGATCCTTCTGAATCTTGAGTATATCTTCCAAAAAATTAAGCAATTCTCCCCAGCTTGGTGTCACCTACAAATTTGGTGAGTGCCCCTTCAATCTCCCATTTAGATAATTTATAAATGTTGAAGAATTATGTTGAAGAATACTAGGCCTAAAGTAGAACCTTGGGTCTTCCCACTGCATGCTTCTCTCCATATAGAGGATCACATTGAATGTCTTTGATCAGCCAATTGCAAATCCATCTGGTGATCTAGTTATCCCACATTGTTGTATCTTACCAAGAAGTACACTTTATCAAATCCCTTACTGAGGTCTAAATATACTATATCCACAGTGTTTCCAGGATCCAGTAATTTAGCCAGTGAGGTTTACTTAGCATGAACTGCTTTTAACAAACCTATGCTGACCTCTAGTAATCACTTTTTTCATTTACAGGTACTCAGAAATCCCTGGTTGATTATCTTTTCCAGGATTTTCCCAGTTACTGATGTCAAACTGATTGGTTTGTAGTTTCTTGGATGCATCATTTTGTTTTCAGTGCTTGGTGTCTTAGGAGCTCTGAAAAATTTCTTTCAATACTTTCGAGATCACATCGGCCAACTGGGATGTAAACCATCTGGTCCTGGAGATTTGAACTTGTCCAAAGTCACCATCATTAGTTGCAAAAGCTTTGCTTGGAACTGCTTACATCCTGCAAAAATACCTCCAACATTATTAAATATTATTAAACAACATCTGTCTCTCCCAGGTCCTTAGAAGAACTTGATAGGTAAAGAAAAATGCCAAATTCAATTTAAATATCTGGCTGACTATATGACTAAACAGAATAATTTATTAAATGTATATACCACCTGACTCTCAGTAATGCTAGACAGTCACCTGACCCTAGTCTTCATCTGCTATCCTATTAGGAGTTGAGATTGTAAAAAAGCTTATCATAGGATAAAATATATTAAGTTGGACTCTCTATGTAAGTCCCTTCTATTTTTCATATGACCCTGGTTGGAGCTGGGTATTAAGAGACTGAACATAATTCTAAAATCCATATTTTTTCATGCTTTATCTAACCAACAGATTTTTTTTCAAATCCGTAAAATATAACATATATAGTATATGTGTGTATTTATTGCATAAATTCACTTAAATGTACATAATTATACTATATAAAGTCACTTATATGCTCTAATAGTTAACAATTTATATGCATTTTCCTATGAAACAAAATTAATTGGGACTTCAAACATTAATTTGAAGAACCATACTGCATCTTACATTCTATCTAATATTTGTTGCAAATCATTCAGATTTTCAGGCAATGACATGGCATTGGCTTTGTACAAATGCTTACACATAAATTGGCTGTGTGCACAAATGTATTCAGAGGTATGTCCCACTCAACACACCTATAATATAATCAAAAACATTAATTATACATTTTCCATAAATGCATTAGGAAACCTAGGGGATATCACTTATCCTTATTTGATGCCTTGCTCAATGTGAAACATTTATGAAACATTCCATGTGTTTTCATACATACTTTCTGGCAATCGTGTACTTCTATAACCATCAATATATGGGTCCATAGATATTAATTTGTGCTATCCATAAAAACTTTGATCAAATCTTTCACATATGTTTTTAACTATACACCAGGCTATTATCCATAGTTTTACATATGAAGGTAGGATATAAGCAGTGCCATAAGATATGAACCCCTGGCCTATCTAGTCTGAATCTATTCTCACTGTAGCTAACCAATTGTACAAAAAAGCCCATTAATGTCACAGCAGATCACCCTGAGAGGCAGTCATTTGACCATCAAGGTTAATAGCCATGGATTCCCAATGCTTTTGTCATGATTCTTCCAAGATTCAATTTCATAGGGTGATCTCTGATTAATGTATTTCATGAAGGAGGGAATTAGCTAATTAGGCCTAAAACTGCAGTAACCTTAGAATAACTAATAGCTGAATCAATTGTTGCACAGTAGTGTAAAGAAGGAATATATGGCATTGCAATGTTTATACATTTCTGAGAAATACAATAATAATATGCATTAATAAATAATGCATTTGTATTAATGAAGAGTTGCTTTGTGAAAATGAACCTAAGCAGAAGAAAAGTGAATATACAGTATATTCAGTTAGCTTGCAATACTGCACTCTAACCACTGCACTCTAACCATTGCACTATCACATATATACACTACCATATGTGTGTGTGTGTGTGTGTGTGTGTTTGTGTATATATATATAGCCAGGAGTTCGGTCCTGACTGAATCAAGGTTGATTCAGCCTTCTATCTCTTCGAGGTCAGTAAAATGAATACCCAGATTGTTGGGGGCAATTTGCTGATGTTGTAAACTGCTTAGAAAATGCTGTAAAACACTATGGAGCAGTATATAAGTCTAAGTGCTATTACTATTGCTATTATTATACACACACAAACATACACACAATTATATACACACAACAGGTAGTAAATGGAAACATTTTCTATGAAAAATGGAAGCAAGAGAATACAGTATGTATTTAAAAAATCTACTGATTTATTATCTGCTACTGTACACCTTCTGTATCTGTACAGACACCCAATTGATTTAAAACTTGCAGTTATCTAGAACTTTATCCAATAATGCTATCACAGCAAAAACACTTCTTCACAAAATGACCCAGGTCAATTCAATTAGTCTGCAGCCCTGACAATGGATTCATCCTGCAGTAACTGTAAAACTGGCAGAAAAGCAAATATATCACCATAAATAAAAAAAATTATATCCCAAGTAAGCTCTCCTGGGTGCGTATAAAATCTAAAAAAACCTTTTATATCTGCAGTACTTCTGTTTATCTTAAGAAAATAATAAATTCAGCATTTGTGAAACCATTAAAACTATAGAAGGAAGCTGCAGAGCTTTGTTGATAAAAAGATTAAAAGTGAAGTAAGAGTTGTGAACTGAAAAATTAAATTGTAGAAATGTGAGATTTATGGATCTGAAGTATTTTTTCTTCTGTTCTGGAACTTTCCTTACTGTATGATTAGATTTCAATTTCCAGAATTCTTATCAATGGCCCTACTTGTAGGAAGATTTTGAAATTATAAGAAACATTGTAACTTTACAAGTGTTAATAGTTCATGCTCCACTGAATATGTTGTGGAATGCAATTGAACACTAATCATTGTGCTTAAAATAGATGTGCAGGGAAAGTGTTTAGATAGATCCATATGATGGAAGCAAGGTTCTGCCACTACTAACTTTGTATTTTTATAGGAATTAAATTTTAAGATGCATATATTTGCATCACTACACCAGGATGGTGTGCTAGCAATTCTGAAATCTGTTCAAATGAATCAGAGTAATATGTACATTTTGTAAAACTAGTTGTCAAGTGTTTCAAGGAGAATGGCAAAGTCATGCATGTATGGCCTTTTATTCACAGTGTGAAATGTAAAATACAAGAAAAAAAACTCTATTTCTTTTTATGTTTATGACACTTTACTATCAAATATCCATGGCATGACCTGGAGGGTCTCTAGGTCTTAAAAACAATGTAGAAGAGTTAATCAGCCAGTTGTGTTTCCACTAACATTAGCCTTCTATAGATAGGAAAGAGAAGAATGTATCAAAGATGTTTACTACAATGACAAGAACAGTTGAAGGTAGTAGTACAAAGCTTCCATTCAGTTTCATTCTTTCTGGCCATGTTAAAATTTTATAGACTTATACAGATTATGTGATTGCCAACAGTCAAAGCAGTGATGAATGGAAAATAGCCTTGAATGAAAAAGCTCTCCCAAATTGTGAAACCAGTACAGATAGCTGACCACCATTACAAAGCAGTTAGGGATTTAGAACGATATTCATTTGAAGTTTAGATTTTCTGTCTCATGCTCTATATATTTCCTACATACTATTTCAGTGATTTCTTTGTTTCTTGATCAGATAGTCTTGCTTATTTTGTTGTGGGGCTTTTGGGGGGAGGTGGCTTGTCCTTCCCTTCCTTTCTCTTCTCTTCTCTTCTCTTCTCTTCTCTTCTCTTCTCTTCTCTTCTCTTCTCTTCTCTTCTCTTCTCTTCTCTTTATTTATTTTCCAAACCACCAGAAGCCAAGACAAGAAACAATTGATGGAAACTAATCAAGGAGACAAGCAACCTGGAATTAAGGACAAACAGTGAGGACAATTAACCATGGAACAGTTTGCCTTCAGACGTTGTGGATGCTTCATCACTTGAGATTTTTAAGTAGAGACTGGACAGCCACTTGTCTGAAATGATATAGGATCTCCTGCTTGAGCAGGTGGCTGGACTAGAAAACCTCAAAGGTCCCTTCCAGCTTTATTCTGATTCTGATTCTTATGATTCTTCCCTTCCCTTCCCTTCCCTTCCTTTCCCTTCCCTTCTGTTCCACTCATGCACACAGTTTCCTTGCTGGGTTTAGTGAGTATTTTATGCTTGCCTATTTACATCTCTTAATTTTGATTGCTGACTCTGAAATTCACAAAGGTCTGTTCCAACATCTGTTCAGTATAAATCACAACAATCTATTCAAACATCAGCATGAATATTATAACAGGCAAAAGAGGCAGTGGAGCATGTAAACTACAAATCACTAAAAATCTGTCAATAATTTCAATGACATGAATCCAGCAAAGTTTTGTGTGTGTGTGTGTGTGTGTGTGTGTGTGTATAAACTCAGTGGTTTTACAAATATGTTTGTGTGTACACACACACACATACACATAGTCACATACAAAGACAATGAAATTATTGCCAGATTTTTTACAGATACCCCTATCCTCTCACTCTCTCATCTCTATTTTATCTCTATGATCTATTCAAAACAAAATTTGGAAAAAAAATCCCTTTTTGGTGGGTGGAAATTGATTTTCCTCTTTTGTTTAATTCCACATTCTGGAGTGTCATCTTATGTCAAAAACAGATGGCAAATAACATAACCCGGATAATTTTGTTGGTTTCAAGAAAAGTGTTGGCACAAACAACAGTGATGGCCTTTTAGCTTTATCCTTAACTGATTGGGCTTTTTATTACAGCATACATTGTGAAATTGGATGAGTACATTTATTTCATTACATCGGTAGAAATAAAACTGGAAATGTTTCTTGAGACCAATGTAAGGTGCTATCTTTCCATATATGTGGATTAAATTACTGTAGATCATACTGCAGGCATTACTGTCAATGAGAATTGCAGAGGTTCAGTGCTTTCAGAGATAAAATGAAGTTTAATGTTCCCATTTCTGATGCTTTGCCAGTTTTCCCTGTCATGCAAAATTTAAAAGTATAGAAGCAGCTTCCTTTTACTCTCTCTCAGCATAAACTAAATACATAAAATGGAGAAACACTAGGCCTCCTGGCTCAATATCTAATGATAGTTCATCTCACTAGACTCTCCCCTTTATATTCCCCTGTGAGTATACATCAGAAAGCATATAGATAGTCTACACAGTCAGGAATCTGTGATAATTTTGTGAAGATTGCTTATTCATGCACAGATACTCTATCTTCTTACTGAATGAATAGATTTGGATTAAAGGGCTAGATCTTTCCCCATACATGGAGGGACTGATTGAAAATCACCTTGGGATTTTTATTAAAAGACTGTGTTTAATTTTCTTGAATACATGAAATTAGGTCTCATGGCTTTTCTTTTACTGGCCCTCACATGAAACACTCCATATACAAGCCAGCATACAAGGGTATATACGTACCAATAATTATGTTATTATTACCTTTCAGGATAATGCTGTGAGAAATTATCAGTCAAAGTAATTCATTCCTGAAATAAATTAAGAGAATATATAACTAAACATCATTTATAGCAAACATTAACTATGTCTCTATATACTCTTAAATCTGAGCAAATCATTCTTGTTTCCATCGCATTCATATATCATATCAAACATTTCCTTCTGTTATTCAAACTTCTCACCTTTTTCTTTTGGGGGAACTGATCAATTCTACTGAATCATAATGTTATCCATCTTTATATTCCATTCAATCTGTTCACTCACTTGTTTCATAATTATGTCATCGTTCATTTTCTCTATGTGACCAAACCACCTCAATATACTTCTTTTCAGTTCATGTTCATTCAGGTTTATTCAGTTCATGTTCATTCAGGTTTATT
>NW_015386526.1:109032-110317 GCF_001527695.2 Protobothrops mucrosquamatus
CCTTTTTCTTTTGGGGGAACTGATCAATTCTACTGAATCATAATGTTATCCATCTTTATATTCCATTCAATCTGTTCACTCACTTGTTTCATAATTATGTCATCGTTCATTTTCTCTATGTGACCAAACCACCTCAATATACTTCTTTTCAGTTCATGTTCATTCAGGTTTATTCAGTTCATGTTCATTCAGGTTTATTTATTCTTATCTTCATCATATTTCACTTCTGAAGTAACCTATTCACTTTGCCTTACTTTTTATTTCTATGACACAATCAACTGTCATTTTGGTATAACAAACAGATAGAAAAACTGTCCTACACAGTTGTTTTCACTTTCGACAAACCTCCATTCCTAAACTACTCACTATCAGCATTTTTTAATCTTAAAATTTCTCCATCTTTAATAAAAATAAAAATCTATTTGCCACTTGCAATCATTCACTTAATTTTTCATTTTAAAACTACCTCGAATTTTGATACATTGATTTTCAGAACTGTACTTCTCATTGCATCATACAATCTATTCAATATTTGTTGAAATAAATTTGTCAGTCAACAATATGGCATTGTGTACATACAAAAACAAGCAAATTCACAGCCCCAGTCAACACATCCCTAACTTCATCACAAATACAACAAATACTCAAGGTAGGAGATACTTGACTTACACCCCACTTAATGTTGAAATATTCAACAGTAACATTTAAAATTTAAATATGTAAATTTTCACTAAACATTTTATTTCAACTTTTTTCACCTTCAGTAATCAATTCATACAAAACATGTCCATACAAAACATTCAGGCCCAATCACTATCATATGATTTTTCTCAGTGATTCCTAGCACTGCTCTCTTTTGGACAAAGAACTATAATATTGTTCCTGTGATCTGTTCATGCAGCTCTCCCAGCTTAGGAATCATAGCCCTGATCGTTCCTACCACTATCAGGACCAATCTGCCCTTTACTTTCCATGTCCTCTTTAGTTTCTCCTTCAGGCCCTGATATTTCCCCAGGTGTGGAAGGCCCACAGGATCTTAACACTGTTATTCTTCTCAACCTTCTGTAGAATCTCCCATCTGGATTTGGGAGAATCTAGCCCATTTACTGTGTAGATGTTCCTATGTACACAATGCCACTTTGTTGTGTATGCTGTTTCTTCGTGGATCTTATACCCTGCCATTATGTGTTAGATTGTCTCTGAGACCTCTCTGCACAGTCTTCATCTCAAGTTTTCCCTAGTGTAATAGACCCCTGCTTCTATGTATTTGGTGCTTAATGCATGT
>NW_015386526.1:112078-115693 GCF_001527695.2 Protobothrops mucrosquamatus
AAAAAAAAAACTAGGTAATAGTTCAAGTAGTGTAATGATTTTAAACAAAACAGAAGTCTTGGCCCATTTCAAGACTGAAAGTTCTGCTATGCAGCATTTCTATCTATAGGCACCATAGAGTTGTCTTGACAATCCAGGTAGGTTTTTGCTTTTTTTGCAACCCTATAATCCCTTGCTTTAGGGTGGGGTCAGGGTAACTGTATGGAGCTGAGCGTTTACTGGCTGAATACATTTCCTGCTGCCTACGTGGAGTTCACAGCAGATATTTCTCTTTGTGCCCTGATAGAGAAATATCTGTTGCTGCCTAGGATTGAACTCTCAACCTTCCAAGAGGGAGGTGAGTGTCTTCACCTCTAGGCCACCACACTACTCATAAAATTGAAGCTTAGTAATGCTATGAAATCGCTACCATATTTCTAGCCAGCCTTTTGTGGATTGCATATTACAGGACTGCGGAATTTATGGCCTTTGATAATGCTGGACTCTATCTGTCATCAGCCCATTAAAAAAAATAGGTCAGGAATTGCATTTCAACAACATTTATTTATTAGTTTTCTATAATTTTCTATGATTAGAAAAAAAAATAGCAAGAAAAAGAAGGAAGCAATCCTCATAAGCCCCTAAGAAGAGCCATGCTTGATCAGAGCAAAAGCTTGCCTATTCAGTTTTTTTAAACATATGCATGGAAAGGTCAGAAGCAGAAGTTGAGTACAAGTTCATCATCTTGTTCATGTAATGCTTCCTGGCATGCTATTTATATGGAAATCAGTACATTGATAGAATTATCTCCACAAATTTGCCCCATGGACCTTTAAAGTCACTAAAGCTGGTGGCCAGTATTCCATATCATTTCACTGTGTTGTGCTTTTAGTATTACCTGAGGGAGTGGATCCTTCTATACTTTTCAATATGATGCAGAATTTTATATCTTTATTTTGTGTCTTCTTTTGAGTGTTTTTTCCTAAGTTATAAATTCAACATTTTTACATTTCCCCTTCTATTTTATATCGTTCCTCCTTCTGCAATATTCCTCTTCAGTTGCAGTTATCAGAACCATATACTGAATTTTAGATTTAGACACATATTGCTCTGAACAGAATTATTTGTTTGACTTTTTGATTTTTTTTTTAAACTGATTTCCAAAATAGAATTTGATTTTTTCCTTGCTATCAAACATTTGTGCAATCAGCAGACTTGGCCATCTTCCTGATTACTCTTTACTCCAGACATTTATAAATTATAACCCATTGTTCAAGTTTCTTCACTGTGAAAACTATCTCTGTATCCCTATTCTTTGTTTTCTGTTATTTAATCACTTACTAACCCTAAAGAAAAAAATAAAACCTTTTTTAAAATTTCTATAACCAATCATATTTCTATGATTGCAAACATGAAATGGAAAACCGTTGCTTTGAAATTTACTATGGGATTTGAAAGAATATGTATCAAACAATCCAGGAAAAGAAAATATGAAAAATGTATTTTTGCTAAGTCAAACCTCTTATTTATCTATTTAAATATTTATACATTATCTGGCAATGTCTTATTCCCACGCCTAAAAAAAAGTAAAAGAACTAAATCTTTGTCCTTTTGAATGCAAAGTAAATTGAGTAGCATTGAACTACAGCTTTTTCCACTATGGCATAATACATATGACATAATAAAGACAAAACAGAATAATAAAATGTTTTCATAAAACTAAGATGAACCTTTGTTAGTAGAAGTTGTGGTAAAAAGAATTGAAGGTGAACCAAGGAAAGAGGTGGAGAAGGAAGTGAAGGAAAAAGGAAATGGGGAAAATAAATTGCATAGTCTAATTTTTGGACTATGCAATTTATTGCTTGTTCAAACATATCTGAACAAGCTTATCAGATATGATCACTACAAAAAGAAAAGAAAATACAGATAGCAAAGAAAAGGCAGAATTTATCTTCTTTTTTGATTCAGGACTTCCTGGGAGGAAATGGTGGACTGAAGATAGCTCCTTGAAAAGCGAAGCCAAAAATTACACCTAAGAACAAAGATTCAACAAGAAGATACATTTCTTTGATGTTCTCTGGAGAACCAGAAGATGTGAGATTGCCAATGGTGCACTCCATACAGTTGATCCTCATGAGGACACTGCAGGATTCTAGTCTCTGGATATGCAGAAGATGATGTTATTTGACATTCTTGCTCCAGCTGCAGTCAGAATCTTCAAAGGTTATTAAGTTCACATATCTTTTGCTAACCTGGAAATTGCCTATTAACTACTTTAAAGAAGTTATATATCTTAAAAATTACAAGCTGAAAACAACATGTGAGAGACCCTTCAATCTATATAAATAAAAATGTAAATGTTTGTTTGTTCAAAATCTTAAATCTCCTAAAGTTCTTCACCAATTGTTTTGAGATTTTGACACAACGTTGCATTCAAATACGCACGTGTTTCTATATACCTATATTATATAGATGTCACACCTGTGACAGGTAAAACATGTTTTTTTAAAAAAACAGCACCATCTGTTGGACATAAAAGCAACACAAACATGCACTTTCTCTTTTCTTTCTTTTCCATTTAACCAGACTGAGCCATAGCAACGCGTGGCTGGGTACAGCTAGTACTTAATAAAAGAAAAGAAAACTGAATCTGTATAAGTTTTAAGAATTAAAAATAAAAGATAAAAAGCAAAAAAGGGGCTATAGAAAATTTTACATGCACTAAGGGCCTGAAAATATTGGAATATTTGATTTTAAATATTAAGACTTTGAAATTAATTTTAAAGAATAAATGCATTTTCATGGGAAATAAAAATATTCAGATATATTGCTGAGGAATGGCAATGAAACTTTGAATTGATGATAAGATAAGATGATAAGATAAGATAAGATAAGATAAGATAAGATAAGATAAGATAAGATAAGATAACCTTTATTGTCATTTTGTCACTTATGTTGTTTTTATGAACAGAAGAAACTGTTAAATCAGAAGATGCTATCACAGAAAAAGATTTAGAAAACATTATCTGACATTATTGTGGAAAACAATATGAACAAGATTTATCACTGAATATACAAAAAATCTAAAAATTAAGAAAGAAATAACAATGCCAGTTCAAGTAAGTAATTGTAATATTCTTTTCATGTTCAAAACTTGTTAAAGTTTTGAAAATTTCTAAATAAGGGATAAAGATCATTTGAATGGATTAAAAGTCAAGATTGCTTTATATAAAAATATTTATAAAGTTGGCTTACTTGATCAGAGCTAAAATGGGATGTGTTGTTCTTGTGGAAAACGAAAGAACTCTTACGAATTCCAGAGGGGTTTAGCAGAGAAGTTTATTTGCGCAGGTTCAGAGGCATATTAGAGATAGGCAATTCTGAACGAGGAGGGCGGGATTAGACTTCAGTTTTTATACTACCCTTCTTTCAGGAATAAAGGGACTACACATGTTAATACACTGTAATACATTTGGATCGTTTCTCACGGGCATACAATGGAAGGTTTTGCTACATACAAAGTATCCATGTGCAATGCGCATTTGGTTAGCCACATATTACTGACACAGAACTTTCCCAGTGAATTTTCCCAGTGATTATGCATTACATCATTATTCTAGCAATTATGCAGACACA
>NW_015386526.1:117235-121517 GCF_001527695.2 Protobothrops mucrosquamatus
TAACACACTGGTTTACTTGCAGACACACTGGTTCTTTTGTGTGTGTTTTTTAGCTCTCCTTGGTTCTTTGTTTTTATTTTTATTTTGTCCTTCACTGTCTACACACTGGTTTACTTAACTGTAAGGGTGCTATTCTATAACAAAATCAGACTAGGAAACTAATTATGGGCTAGCTAGATTGCTAGTTTTCAACTAAACTGAAAATTTTACTCAGAGAGTATCAATAGGTCTTCAACAGACTAGGGTCAAATTTAAGTGGGATCATTCATGGTTCCTATGATTTTAATATTTTTATCAATGATAATGATGTTGAATGGTTTAATGGTTTAAATTAGACCTACTTCTGTAGCATTATAAGGTATCCTGAATCTAAAAGGTAATGTAACACATACATATTCATAAATCAATTAATAATTTATTTGGTAGTTTCCTCAAGTTTATCATGAATGCCTACCCAGGACTGTGGCATTCATTTTTATTGTTCATTTTCATACGGTCATCTAGAATTCACAGTTTTGCGCTGTGTGTGCCTTGGTTGCCTGGTAACAAAATCCTTTCAGGGATTTGCTATAGACAAAGCTCTGATAGAGAAGCATGAATTATTCTAAGATCATCCTTGCAAAGCAGTTTAATAACAAAATTTTCTTGAATATATTCAGAGTTTGCTAGTTTTAAATTGATGTATGTAAATGTGAACACTACTATTCAAATTACTTTAGTACCAGGTACAAATGTATTGGAAATATGTAATTTTTGCAAACTCCAGTCTATGAACAATGAATTAATGATTTTAAAAATGTGTTTTTCACATGCTTTCACAATCTGGCACTTGGAAAAAAAAGTATATCTTTCATGCTGGGCTGTGAATGTTAGGTTGTTAGCAAAATAGAGTTATCCAACCAAGATTAAGTTTACAGACATAAGAACTTCTGAACAATCAAGATAATCCTTTATACCCTGCCAATACCTGCTAGCACATGTAAATAAACTATAGTGGTAGTCAATGAGCACCACAGGAGCATATGAACACAGTCCTAAAGATAAGATTAAACAGACACACATGGCCAAACACAACACCAGCACTTCAGTCAAATTATTAAATAACTAATTCATTAAGCCATAGAATCAAGCCAAGAAGCTGGCTATTTTTTTGTGTAGTCAGTGTAGTTAGAATAATTGAGACCAGCTGTAATACTGTTTGGATTCTGGATGGAATCCAACATTACTTAAAGGCAACATAACTATGCAGATGTCGACTGCAAACAGAATCACTACATTGTAGAGTTGAATTCAAGCTGCCCTGCTACATATGGTTTATTAGAGTTGGATCAAGTTCTGTCCAGATTGTCTAATAATTATAAGCCAGCTGCAACAAGCTAGATTTAGAACTGTTTGGTGTAAATAAAACTTTTTGACTTCTTTTAACACATATTCTTTTGTGAATAGACCATACCCAACTATATACTCTTTGGTCTTTGCTTATTTTTCAAATGATTCAAATTTAAAATGGAGGCATTATAAATTTTAAAAAAGTAGAAAAATGCTGCAACATTTCCAATATTTTTTTTGATTTTGTTCAATATTTCTAGATGTTTCATAATTTAAACATTTCTAGTAAATAAACATTTTGTACAGATATTCATAAACATGTACACCTTACTGTGTAGCATTATAAATTGTACAGGAGAATGCAGTGTACATTCTATGAATGAATAGAATACAATATATTCTATGCATCCAAAATACTGAGATAACATACTGGACAATGAATGGATCCATAACTGGATAATGCTAAACTCTGTAACACTGAATTGCAATTGTCATATTTTGTGGATATTTTGGAATTATAGTCCTGTAAAGTGATTAATTGTATCAAAGTTGAGAACCAGAACAAAGAGTTGTGTTAATAATTAATTCATTTGTTTTTGAGATTGCTAAAATATTTTTATAGGAATCATTGTAATAATGAATCTAACCTGTTTTACACTAAAACAGTGTTTCTATCAAATAATTAAATTTAATTTTAATCAATATAGGATGGCACCTACATTATACACACACATACATTAATACATTTGGTATTAAATCAAATATTATTGTCCTCACAATTTGCTTAAAATATTAAAACATGGATATAACTTTCCAGTATATCATGGCACAGGAAAATGACGTATATAGCATAGCTGTACAGTATTCCTCTTTAGATAATGAAACATTCTAATACTTTTCTGCTTTCATGATATCAGCATGCAAGCTACTAGAAAGAACGACAAACCTATCAATGCCCACTTTATTTATATTTAATATTGTAATTAGTCAAGTGTGGATATAGTGGTTCAGGTGATGGATTGGGGCAACAAATTTTTGTCTACATCAATGGACTCAGAATGAATAATTTAGGGCAAGTTGCTCTCTTTCAGATCACTATGTTTATTGAGGTATAAATTTAGAATCATCATCATCATAATCATAATCTCTGTCTTATATGTCTTATATGTTCTTATTTTGGCCCTTCTTGCTTGATCCAGGCAAGATCACATTTTTTCTTCTAGTCACATTATCAATATATCATCCATTTTCTATGATTCCGGTTGAATGCCAACATCATGTTTCATCAACTACCAGTCTCCCACAAGTACACTTACTACCCATGTTGTAATGTTCAGTGTCAGAACTATTGTTTTCCATTCTGAGCTGTCTTAAGTCTTTCTGAGCAATTTTTCTAATGCATTTCATCCCAGTCTAGTAACATTTTTAGTTTGAATTGACTACAACAACTACATGTCCACTTCAGTGTTTGATCATTATCATTTCCTCTTACATTGATTGGCTATTAGGTTCTGACAGCTTCCTCTTCCTCTTCCACCTCTTCCTCCTCCTCCTAGTTGATTCAACAATGCCACATAAAGACCACAAAGTCCATTAAAGTCTCTGGGTCACCATGTTTTCTACTCTTCTACCTGGGCATCTCTGATTCATTCTTATTTCCTCCTAGTGGATACTGTTTTTTGTTTCAGCTCATGCTGGGTGAAGCATATTCTCTTTTCCTTCTTACCTGTATAATCATAATGTATTCATATTGGAATGAGACTACAAAATCTCAGGGAATGCTACGTCTTCGCTTCTATGAACCTGAACCATCAAACATAATTCCTGTAGAATCACAGTAGAATGAAGGGATGAAAAAACAAGTGTTTCTTTGCTTAAATCATTGTAAGAATGGTACAATAAAGGAGAACAGCAATCTGTAGTAGTATCAACCCAGAAAAAATGGGATAGAGGTTTGAAGTTATTTACATGTGCAAATACACAGTCCACATATTTAAGTATCAGTCTGTTATACTATTCTGTTTAGCCTGGCCATAAGGCTTACATCTTGATCTCAGCAGCTTATCAAAGTAAGATTGGTAACCAATCTTCTGAAGTTAACATCTTTTATTGGTTGTTTTCTGACCTATAATTTATCTGATCTTTGCCAAACATTGAGATTTGCAGTATCACAATCATATGTATGTTTGAAAAGTCTTCATCCAGAGACCTCATGTTACTTTGCATGATCTTTCCTATTGAAAACAACTTTTTATATAACCTAACATAGAAAGATAAACTAAGCAAGGGACTCAAGGCCCTTTAAACTACTCCTATGTATGTAAGTTTTCAAATGTTACAACAGCATTTGCATCATCAGGGACTATTATACATTTTCCTTTAAAATGTAGAAACTACCCAGAGATAAACATGCTAAACATTCAAATAAGAAATCTGCATGATTAATGCACAAAATAAATATCTAGCCATATAACAGTATGGATTCATGTTGTCATTGTGTAGATACAGTATGTTTTCATATAAGTGTATGATCTTATGACCTCATGTATAAATACAACTAATTACTCAGAATGTCATATTTTGGTGTCAGCCCAAGCTCATGAGTGGTGGTATTGGTGTCAATGATATGACTCAAGAGATCATGGCAATGATTGAGCAATCAATAACTATTAATTGTTAATAGTTGAATAGCTATTAATATTTTTATAAAAAGGCATTATGCAAATAAGCATGTGGCACAGAATGGGAAAAGTGTGTGGGGAAGAAGAAGAAGAAGAAGAAGAAGAAGAAGAAGAAGAAGAAGAAGAAGAAGAAGAAGAAGAAGAAGAAGAAGAAGAAGAAGAAGAAGAAGAAGAAGAAGAAGAAGAAGAAGAAGAAGAAGAAGAAGAAGAAGAAGAAGAAGAAGAAGAAGAAGAAGAAGAAGAAGAAGAAGAAGAAGAAGAAGAAGAAGAAG
>NW_015386526.1:123761-127322 GCF_001527695.2 Protobothrops mucrosquamatus
AGCGGGTCTGGCCTAGGGAGAATTTTAAATAGGGACAATTTTAATTAGAATTTTAATGGTAACACAGCGGTAAATATTTGTTTTTAATTGGTTTTTATTGGGGATAGTGTTTGTATCGTTTTAATATGCTGTAAGCCGCCCTGAGTCCTGTTGGGAGAAGGGCGGCATATAAGTTTAATAAAATAAATAAATAAATAAACATAAATCAGGACAAAATAGGAAGGACGGTTTTGAAGTTGTTCATCATCAGTTACAAACAGTTAGCTGAAGATGATATGAATCAATCAATCAATCAGAAAGCATGAATAAAACATTATTGTAAATTGATAAAAGTTGTATAAATAGAGATCTATTGTATTTAAAGTAAAATAAGAATCCCAAAGCACAAATGAATAAATTTCAATTGACTAGAATTTCATGTGTCCTCCTTTGGATATGCAGTTAAGAATTAAATCTAAACTGTGTTCTATGTACTGCTTCTCTCATTAGGATCAAGGCCAAGATCCTAAGCTCCTTGAATATCTGAAGATTTGAAAGGCTATAAGCAAATAACTCTTTCCACCGACAGGTTCATAGAAAAGCATCACCTACAGAAAATAAATTGTTCACAATCCTGTCAGTGCTGGTTTTGTGCCCTTGATGCTGTTGATTCATATTTTTTTCCTTTAAAAAGTTTCTTAAAATTCCTTTAATAACTAAATATACACTTCTAATTATTTATTCTCACCATCATTTCTGTTGTATATTCCAGGAACTGGTTACATAAATTATTGGGGAGAAGGAGGTCATTGATTGATCAATGCATTGATTAATTTGATTTATATGATCACCCACCTCAGATCTGGGACTCTGGACAGCTCACATAATTAAAACAAATACACAATTAAAAGATTAAAACTATAATACATAATAAACAGGCAAGGGCAAGTCATGTGTCAATAAATATACCCATCTAGCTGGCTCTGAACCAATGAACTGTGAAATAATATTGTTCTCTTGGTCCTGGGCAATGCTTATAGTGCGTATCTAAACTTTGCAGTTCCTTATTCCTGGCTCAAACCTATTAGCCCCATGTAAAAGATCTTGGTCCTGAATTTTGTGTGAATCTTTTCATGAACCTATTCTTTTTTGCATATCATTCTTCTATATATTTCTGTGATAGCTTCTTAGGATATTTTTTATTCTACTTTTTTCCTTCAGTCTCAAGAGCCCTTGCGTCTTTCTACTCAATTTTCCAACTTGCTCATTGTCTAATTTGTGTAACCACAGCATTTTAAGTATAATGGAAACACAGCATTGTTTTATGTTGGCTTCTTTATGTCTCAAGTCCAGAAAAATGGGCACCCCTTGTCCATCCTGGGATTTCATATTACTACAAATTCATATTCTGCATACCTGTGTTGAATGATTTTTGTATCCTTATCAAATTTCAAGAATCCATCATACCATAGTGATATCTCTTTGTCTGTTTTTTAAAAAGCAGACCACATATTTATAAGTGCCTGGGCAATTTTTGTTGTTGTCATTGTTCCTTTTTGGTAACAAGGTGATATGCAATTACTCTGAAAAAGTGAGGGGGAAGATGAGTCAGATATTCATTATGAAAGAATATCTACAACTTCTTCCTGAGCATGAACAGATGAAAATTTTGGGGAAGCACTGCATTGTTGCTAAAGGTCAAAATATATAAGTCATGACAGACTTCCGGTGGGACGGCGCGCTGATGGCGGCTCTTTCGGAGCCGTCCCCTTGGGAAGGCGTCAGAGCCAGCATGAACAGCGGCCAACAGCTGTTCAGCGGCTTGGAACCTTGTGCCCTGGGCGAAGGGGTCGAGGTGAGTATTCCTGGATAGGAGTAGAGTCCCAAAAGCTCTCCCCTTATTTTGGGAGAGCGGAATTGGGTACTCCTCCGGAGTCCGGGAGATCTCCGTCTCCCAAGCGCCTTTGTTCCCTTTTTGGGGGGAACAAAGCCAGTCGTGGCCTCCACATCTGCGAATTACAGAGAATGGTGAGCAAAAAATAAGCAGACGGAACTGACCAGGGGAAACTGGACTTGAGAAACTCAAAACTTTAACTCAATTTATTAACATCTTCTTTAGAGTTAAGTGGAATTGAGGGGAAAAAAATGGCTGCGGTTTGCCGTTTCTCTATAGATGAGAGTGATTTTTCTTTTTAACTTTCACTTTCCTGCAGCGCTGAATGAAGAGGGAAATTGTTACCCCTTGGCTTAGGGTTGTAATATTGACATATTTTTTTGGGTTTATGGAATTTGGTGACCTTTTTTTTTTCTTTTAATGGAGAGAATTTTGGATTTGGATTTTGGATTTTTTCCCCCGCTTTTTTTCTCTCCGAGGCTTGGATTAAAGAAGTTTGAAAAATGGCTTTGTTTAATGGAACTTCCGCTTTGTTTAAAGATTTTCAACAGTCAAATTTTGAACATAGAGGTCAGAATGGAGGAAAAAGTGGAGCCTGTAAAAGTGGAAATTGGACTGGAAATGATTCAAGAGGAAGATTTGGATTTTTCTTTATGGAAGGAGGGAGAAGTGGAAGAAATAGTTGCAAAAGCGGAAATTGGATCGGAAACAACTAAAGAAAATTTACAAGGATACAGAGAAGAGGCAGTGATGGACTTAGCTGTGACTTTGGGATGCAATTTTAAAGAAATACTTATAGAAATGGAAAATTATAGTATTGCATTTCAAGGGAAGCAGTTGTGGGATATTATTGCTTATTTTTTAAGAGTATCTTGTAATGAAATTATACAGGTTCTTTTGTTTGAGATATTAAGGGATCTTTATGGAAGGAGGGAAAAGTGGAAGAAATAGCTGCAAAAGCGGAAACTGGATTGGGAACAACTTAAGAAAATTTACAAGGATACAGAGAAGAGGCAGTGATGGACTTAACTGTGACTTTGGGATGTAATTTTAAAGAAATACTTATAGAAATGGAAAATTATGGTATTGCATTTCAGGGGAAGCAGTTGGGGGATATTATTGCTTATTTCTTAAGAGTATCTTGTAATGAAATTATATAGGTTCTTTTGTTTAAGATATTAAGGGATTAATTTTAAAGAATTCTTGGAGGAAATGGGGTATATCGGTGGAATTGTGGAATTATATATATGGAAAATTATAGTATTGTATATCAAGGGAAGCAGTGGAGATACATTATTGTTTATTATTTTGTAAGGAAATTATATAGGGTTTTGTTTAGAGAAAAAAAAATTAATTAATGATGGTTTAGATTAATAAAACTGATATATTCTTTTTTCTTATTATCTTAAAAGATCATAAATATTTGATTATGGCATTAATTGTAGGGGTGATGGTATGTATTACATATAATTGATAAATTGAAGATATGGCAAAGTTTCTTGTATGATTAAGGGATTGGTGAGGATGGTCGGCTATATTTAAGATAGATTATATTAGCTTATATTTGATTATCTTTTTATGAGTTAAAGTATTTTTATATTAGATTAGTTTATATTGGGTAGTCTTATATAGATTTGGGAAGACGAATGTTTAATCCTGTAATCAGTTCTGGGAAGTCTGGGGGGGTT
>NW_015386526.1:127988-132778 GCF_001527695.2 Protobothrops mucrosquamatus
GATGCCCAGGGCACGTTTTGTCAAGCACCATTATCAACATACTCATCAATCATACTGATATTATTTTATTCCAATATGAACTATAGTTTGGGTATCAAACTGTCAGTAACCACTAAGAAATTATGTTTATATAGCATGTGATTGATGTAATTGATTAGAGGCATAACTGTACATCGGCACTGTAAAGCATCAGAAGTCTAGTCTCAGCCCCAAAGAGCAGTGGCAACTTCTCCACCTTCTTTTCCCTTTTTCTGATGCTTCTTTTCTCCTCCAAATCTGGAAAATTTACACTGACACATTTTTATGTTGTATTTGTTGCTGCTGCAGCTGAGTAATGAAAACCAAAGGCAAGGAAGTTATCCTGAAATGGGATTGTAGATAGTGTGTTCAATGTTATTTAAACCCTTTAAAACCGAATCCTTTTGTCAAATCGTGTGAGCAATGGCTCTTACATTCTAAACCTGCTATGGCTGCTGGAACAGTTTATCATGAAAGAATAGAAAAGAGCCTCTGGCATATCAAGAAAGAAAGGGATAAAAATGAAAGAAAAAAATTCTAGACTCACTGACAGCACATTGTGTAACTGGGTCTTAAAGAGACTGCCGTTAGATATATTTCATAATATGAAAAGACAGCCTCATTTTGGCCTCCTCGCCTAGTGGGATCAACCCTGTCAGTGCCATTTATTTGCAATCCCCCATGATTTCTGTACCTCACAATTATTTTGCATAAAAATGAAGCATAATGGCATCAAAACACCTGCTTTACTGACAGCCTGATTAATGCTTTGATTTATTTCTCAAAGAGAGCCTGAATCCGCTGTTTCTGGGTCCTTGAGCTGGTATATAATTCATCAAAGTTTGAAGGTCTCATTTTCCCTGTTCCTGTTCTTTAGCTCTGATCTGCCTCTAAGTTTTGTTAAACTCAACTTAGCTGGAAATTAAGAAAAGAGTTCAGTTATATTGGCCAAGGTATCACCATTAAATTATGAAGTGATACCAAATTACTTGACTGATCTGAGAGTTTTATGGTTTACTCAGAGTTGAATTTCTCAGTATTCAATCTAAAGCTTAAGTTCTTTAGGAAATTGTGCCAGATGAAAAGCAATTTTATAAATCAGTGCAAATGTACTCTTTTCCAGATCTGAAAACATTGACATTTGACATCTATATTTTAGGATACTGTAAGGACTTTGTATTCCAGTTGACTAAAAATTCTCTATTGTCTCTATCTATCTATCTATCTATCTATCTATCTATCTATCTATCTATCTATCTATCTATCTATCTATCTATCTATCTATCTATCTACCTACCTACCTACCTACCTACCTACCTATCTATCTATCTATCTATCTATCTATTTTTCCTCCCTCCCTCCCTCCCTCCCTCCCTCCCTTCCTTCCTTCCTTCCTTCCTTCCTTCCTTCCTTCCTTCCTTCCTTCCTTCCTTCCTTCCTTCCTTCTCCTTTCCCTCTCTGTCTCTTTCTGGTCTCTGTCTCTGTCGTTCTCTCCTCTCATTCCTCCTCCTGTCATATAAGCATGTTTTTAACTTGGCCAATCAGCAATGGTTTTTTTTAAGTAGGGTTTGTAAGTATGCCCTTTTGAAATCAATGGCACTAAGGAACAGCTCATACTGTGCAGAGCAGGTGTTCTGCAAATGGGTTGTAGCAAACATGAAAAAGTGTGAAAAGGACACACAGGTGTGGAAGTGTATATTTAATAGGTTTTTATTTTTAATATATACTGATCATTCTAAGAATAAATCATCACTGCTAATATTATTTTTCTAATGTTCATTTCATTACCACCATTGCTATAATAAACATTTTTATTGTATGTATTGGCCTGACAATTGATTAACTGAACTTACGTCACTCCATTTCCAAAGGCTCTGGTTCTGAATACTGCAATACTGTTGCAATACTGCAACAGCACTGATACCGAAATTCAAACTATATAGCAATCTTTGGTGTGATGACCTGTACTGTAAGGATACTGAGAGGCATATTATGGAATGAAATATATAATGAAATAGGTATGGAAATTATTTTTAGAAAAGTATGTTTACTTCTCAAGACCAGTGATATGAAAAACAAAGGTCAGGAGACAAACTGTGATTGTTGGGCTCCAAATGTGTCTCAGCCGCATGGACAGCATGGAACCCTGTTTTGATTCAATAGAGTTTTTGCTTACTTATGATATAACATATAGTAGAAGGCATCTGTTATTTGCCAACTGTCTATTCAATTTTAGAAAGATATTGTCAGGGCTTATTGATATTGATAAAATTGCTGATATTATTAGTACTTGCATAAATTGTATCTATCTTTATATTTACATTTTCTTTTATGACAACTTTATCATACAAAATGTGGAGGAAGGAACTAAAGAGTCAACTGTACTGTACTGGATACTTACTAATAAGAATGAAGTGGTTGAAGAAGTGAAAGTTGTAGGAATTTTGGGAAAGAGAGAGAGAGACAGATCATGTCATACTAGAAATCATCATAATGCAAATCAGACTTTTTAACTTTTTAAGAAAGCTGACTTCAACAAACTAAAATAGAAGAAAAGAATATTTCATGGATGTAAATCCTAGAGGGAAAAACAATTCATGATACTAGAGAAACTAGGGAAACTCTTAAAAATGACATAATAAAAGCACAAACAAAAACAATACCTTAGAGAAATAAAAACAAAGTCACCTTGAAAGACCACTGTAGTTGCAAAAAGAGCTTTTTGACAAACTGACAAATAAAAAGGACAAATATAAAAAAAATGGGAAGGGTGGCTGGTAATACCAGCAACTAGCCTGAATAGGCATGGACAGTCAGGAAAGCTAAGGCTCAGAATGAGATAAAACTTGTAATAAATAACAAAAAAGGTATGTGATTTTTAATATATGTAAGGAGCAAGAAGAAAAATAAAGAAAATGGTTGGTCAACTAGTGGGAGAAGATGGCAAAAAGGTGACAGGCAGCAGGGAAAAGGTAAAACTGCATAATTCAGATTTGCATCTGTCTTGATACAAAAGGAAAAATATGTTCTAACCTGACAAAAGCAGCACATTGGACACAGAATGCAGGTCAAAATAGGTAAAGTGTTGGTTAGAGAACAACTAGCAGCTATGAGTGGAACAGCTGGTTTATACCCCAGGATTTTGAAAGAGTCAGAAGATGTGATCTCAGAATCACTGAAAGAAATCTTTGAGAGCTCCTAGAGCTTGGGAGCCGTGATAGAGCAGTGGTTAGTATGCAGTACTGCAGACTACTTCTGCCTGCTGCCAGCAGTTGGGCAGTTCAAATCTCACCAGGCTCAAGGTTGACTCAGTCTTCTATGCTTCTGAGGTTGATAAAACGAGGACCCAGATTATTGGGGGCAATATGGTGACTCTGTAAACCACTTAGAGAGGACTGTAAAGCACTTGCTATTGCTATTGGGAAACTGCCAGAGGACTAGAAAAGAACTGATGTGGTTCCAATTTTTTAAAAGGGGAGAAGAAAACTACATATCAGTCATCTTAATATAAATACCTACAAAAATCCCAGAAAAGATAATTAAGTAGCAGTTTTGTGAGCACCTAGAAAAGAACAAGATGATGCTAGAAGCCAGTATGGGTTGTTAAGTACAGAACATATGAAACAAATCTTATGGTCTTCTTTGATAAAGTAAACAAATTAGTGAACCTATGTAATATTTTGGATATAGTACACTGAGATTTCAGTAGGGCATCTGATATAGTAGACCCCATCCTGCTTTTGGATAAGATAGGACAATATGGGATAGACAGTACCACTACCATATGGATTTGCAGCCACATTCAGCCGATGATTCTTAATGGGACTACAGCTACAGTATGTGAAGGAAAGTATGCAGTGGGGTTCCTCAAGATTCCGTTGGGTCCAATGCTCTTCAACATCTTCATAAATGATCTAGATAAGGGAGCTGAAGAAGCATTCATCAAATTTGTGGATGACACAAAGCTGGGGAAAATTGCTAATATTTCAAAAGATAGGACTTCTAGTTTGCCAGTGCATCCGCCATGGACGTCTGGAAGGCGAGCTCCATCTTCCACATCCAGTTTTGCATAGCTGGGGACCCTGGAAAGGGTTGAAAGTTGCCCTGTAGGGGCAACCAGCAAGGCGGGGATCCCCGCTTGATCATGGGAGGGCAGTAGCCCTTCTGCTTGATCCGGGGCAGCCCTCCAAACCAGCGGACAAAAGACCGGCCATAGCAATATGGCTCTTCACTAGGCTGCAGACAGCCGAAGTCACACTTACCACCAGGCAACTATAAAGCAGCGCGGACAAGACTGGGTGAGATCTACCTCTCTTAAATCTTAACTATTTTTTCCTGCATAAGCTGCTTAAAGTACTTTCCCCCCTGTGAAGAGGGAATGGAGTTTTTATCCCTCCCTCTAGAAACAGCAGCTACTGACTATCCAGGGGAGTTTAAAAACATTGCATGAATATCCTGATCCTAAATTGGAATTTTATTTCTTAAAGTTTGTGGACTAAAAGACTTTCTATTCTTACTGAAGACCTGGCTTTTTAACCTATAAAAAAGAAGCAAAACTGAAAAGATTATAAAAGCATTGGATTCAAAAGAAAACTTTAAACTAGAGGCAACATCTTGTGGCTAAACCTGATATTACAATTTGTTATTGCTTAAAAGAGACTTGGCCAGCAGCCCATACAATAGATAAGACCTATGTAACCTTGAAACATTAGCTGTGAGAAGCCCAGCTGTGTTCCATACTCAGTGACATTCTCTGATTGTAAAGCTTTTAA
>NW_015386526.1:134065-143937 GCF_001527695.2 Protobothrops mucrosquamatus
GATCACATTTGCTAGTTCCTTGAGAACCTTGGGGTGTAATCCATCTGGTCCTGGCGATTTGAACTCGTCTAGGCTGGACAGGTGCTCACTTACTATTTTCTTGCCTATCTTGACTTGTGTTTCTATTCTGTTTTTTATGGCACTATTTTTGATAGGTTGGTCTGTTTTTTCCTTTTGTGTAAAGACAGATGCAAAAAACAAGTTAAATAGTTCCGCTTTCTCCCTGTTGCTTGTCACCTTCTTGCCACTTTCACCCATTAACGGACCAATAATTTCCTTCACTGATGAAATAAGAGGTTACAGAAAAGAACAAGATGCCAGCCCAGAGATACGAACTCAAACTTTGACTACAACTAAAAAATTAATTACACAGAATATAACAGAAAAAGTGGAAAAATTAAATATTATGACAGAAGACTCAACTGATCAACAAATACAGTCAATGGAAAATCCAGAAAAGGGACTAACAATATGGAAAAGGGAAAAGACTTTCCACATAAATCAGAAGAAACCTGAGGATCAAGAACAGATTGAAGAGAAGATAAATAGTTCAGGACAGCCACATTGAGATGGAAAAACGGAGAGAATTTGTTAGTCCTCTCAAAAAAATGGCAATCGGATAGTTCTTTCTATGTCACACAATATGCATAACAACACAGGGAGATTTATTGGATGATTCAAAAGCATGGACATGGAAGACGATTTGGCAAAGAAAGAAAACTAGAATAAGACTGAAAAAAAATGGGGTTTTGACTTATTAGTGAAAATAACAATAGAATATACTCAAATAGATAAGATGTTTATTTTGAATACTAGATATTGTTATGAGTGGAGATAAAGAAAAAATTGGTTATTTAAAACTTGGAAGTAAAAATATTAGCAGTTGAATTTGAACATTGATCTGCTTATAAAGGTTAATTGTAAAGGTAATTAAGATATACATAAGCTAAAAATTTATTGATGAATGTAATAATTATGTTTTTGTTTAGCGGCAATAAAAAAATTACCAGCTTAAATATGAGATAGTAGTAGATATTAAGAGAAGAAGAGAGGAAATATTAAATGTTGAAATAAGAGAAATTTTGGTTACTAAATTTAAGATATTTGGAAATTATCAGAAAATAAGAATATTATATTGTATTATTAATTGGTTGATGTAAGATGGTGAGAATTTAAATGATAAGACATGTATCCTGAACATTAGATCTTGTGGTGAAGTGTGATAAAGGGAATTGGGATTATTTAAAACTTGGAAATTATAAATATTAAACATTAAATTTAAATATTAATGGGAAACTAAAAATTGGAAAAAATTAACCAGGACATTGATTGTCTAAAAAGATTGAATGTTAAAACAACTAGGATATGTATAAACAAAAATTATGGATAAATGTAAGAAAGTTATTTTTATTTAATCAATATAATAAGAATTGTATTAATTTAAATATGAGACAGTAAATACTAAGGGGAAAAGAGAGGAAATATTTAATGTAATAGTTTGAGATCTGTACTAAAGATATTTGTATGTTATTGAATTATTGACTAACTCAGCCACCACATTGCTTTTCAAATATTTAAATGTGAAATCAGAAAATCAATAAAACTTTTTCAATATTTTTTTTCAGAAGATAGATTCAAGATTCAGAAGAATATTGTCATACTTCAATACCAGGCCTTTTCCAACATGATGCAGTTTAGTGAAGAGAAAAGTAAACTAGATGCACAGGTACTGGATAGGTAGTACCTGCGAGGGATCTAGAAGTCTATTAGACCACAGTTTAAGTATAAGTCAGCTGTTTGCTGTACCTCCAAAAAAAAGTCAATATAGTCCTCTTTACTTTGTCATCATACCTTTAATAAAAGTTGCAGAAGTACTATTTTGGTCCTATCTTAGGTTTGCTCTTCCTAAGATAGCCACTGCATTATGTACATCTACTGTATCTTCCACTATCCAGCTATTAGCCATGATGCTCCTCAAGGCTGTTATAACTTAAGATCAACCCATGCCAAAATGAATGGACTGTTTTGTAGCTTTATTATTATTATTGTCTTGTGGGTTCCTGATTCTTAGTAATGAGAAAAACTTCTCTTCCAGTATTTAGCCTGGGAGATACATCAATAAGCAGCTACAATGCTTTTGTTGTTTTAGAACATGATTATAGTTATTGGGGAAAATATATTTTACATGGAGTGAGCATGCTACGATGGTAGAGAATTTTAAGCAGGCACATTTTTATCTTCATGCCTTGAAATTCTATGTTGTCATTTGTTATGCCCATAATATGTGTATATGTGCATATGTGTTTCTTTTCAGCAAAATAACATATAGAAAGAAAATATTTACAGAAAGCTAACTGGCTTTAAGGGAAAAAGCATACCAGGAAAAACATAAAAAAATATTTCAAAGTTTCCTGCTTTAAGTTCGTATTTTATACCCAGAATATTTTAGTTAAGAGAGAATAAAGAGAATCAATTGAAAATTACTGCTAAATAGGTAAAGTGAAGTAGGACGCATGGAAGCAAAGAATAATGCCACCTTCTTCTTTTGGTAGTATTATTCTTTTGCAATGCTTCTTTGCAATGTTCCTTCATTAATGCTGAGAGAAACAGGAGAGATTAATGCACTCATCTTTTTCCACTGAAGAAAATAAATTAAACCAGGCATTTTGATAATGCAGCCATAAACTTTACATAACATCTACAATCAACAACTGGATCAATGAGGTGAGCAAACTATAAAACTAAGAATTATTTTAAAGTTATCATCTCTACCATTCACAAGATGCTATGATTAGAACATCTAATATTAGTCTGAATGCAAGGGTCACTTTATTTGAGGGTAGGCCTGTCAGCAATAATATGAAATACTCTCACTCCCACTTTTTCCCACCAAGGTTTTTCAATATGCTATCAAATATCAGAAAGTAGTATTTAAAGAAACAATAATATTTTTACCTTTTTAACTCTTCCCAATTGCATGCCAGACTCCAGACATAATCCCATACATAATAAGGATGATTATGAAGGATATTGAATAGATGATCGAGCACAACACAACCACTATGAGTTAAGGAGCTACTCCATTCTGGGTTCAAGTCAGATATTATTTTTAATTCAAAGTATTAAGGATACACTTAGAAATTAATATTAAAAAGATGTAGTTGAAAGAAGTAAAGAATTCTAGAGAACAATTAAACTTTATATGTCTTTTTCCCTTAGTGAAGGCTTACAGAAAGCAACAGTACTTATTCAATAATTCATGTTCCCTAATTAAACCCTACTGAATGTGGAAAATGTGTTATTAAAGATGTCTAAGTTAACATTTTTTGTCATAATCCATGGTCATGTGTGCAAATTTGTAGGTGATGTTTACCAAAATATTGTAACAATCCAAAGATGTACCTTTAGATTTTCTGTCTGAGAACGCCAAAATAAATTCATATAATGTCTAATAAATAACTACATATTTAAACAAATTGAAAAGTGGGACTGGTGAGTGAATCTAGAAGAAAAAAATTAAATACAAAGCATAAGCATTTTTATGTGTATAAGTTGAGTCGTAATTATTCTGTATGCTTGGCTTTATATTTAGATAATTTTAGAGGAAATGCATGGATTCCTGTTATAAAGTATTTTTACAAGTACTATTAATGGGCTTTGTGGATCCATATTATGCATGCCAAAGTGTGTTTACCCATACTAATAACTTTTATGCAAGAGAGGCAGAATTACAGTCTATTATTTCCAATTCTTAAATCACTATTTCAACAAAACACTTCCATCTCACATTGTTTAGTCTAGAATTTTAAAGACTAAAACGAACCTGAAATACTGGTTGATGTGGTCAGTATGAATCTAATTTAAATGTAAAGTTATGTCATTATATCTATTGCCATTTTCCTATCATCCCTTGTTAATTTTTTCAGTTTAAACTTCTCTTCTTTTTCAATCTTGTATGCTACTTTTCTTCTTTGTTCCTAAATTCCCACTTTATCTTTTCTTCTTCCTCCATTTGTTTTTCTGATTTAATATGTAAATATTAGTACATAATATTTTAGTACTAAAACTATTGCTTCCCTTCCATTTTTTTAAACTTTAGCAATGGTTTGGTGATTTTAACTATTGGGAAATTCACAGAAAGGAATCACTTTTCTCTCCTTCCTCCTTTTTCAGGTATGGTTTCCTTCTCTGGGGACCAAATCAAACTTTCTGTTGAATGTTCCCCATTTAGACTTAGTTTGACACTATCAAACAGGACTGTTGTCTATCTCCTACTCCAGTGGTGGCGAACCTATGGCACGGGTGCCAGAGGCGGCACTCAGAGCCCTCTCTGTGGGCACCCGCGCCGTCGCCCCAGTCCTAGGCCTTCAGCTGGGTTTTATAAAACCTTTTCACTTTAGGCCACCGCCACCATGTGCAAAAAAAAAAAAAAAAAAAAAGGTTCAATAGTCAATTTCAACTTCTCACAGGAAAAAAAAAAGTTCTTGCAAAGTTGGAATTTATTGATTGAACTTTTTAGTTCCACCCAGTCTGCTGTTATCATCGCAGCCATGCCCACCCAATTGACCACGCCCACCCAATGGGCCACACCCAGCCAATGGGCCACACCCACCCGGCACTCGATGATGCGTAAGTGGGTTTTGGGTTGCAATTTGGGCACTCAGTCTCTAAAAGGTTCGCCATCACTGTCCTACTCCCTTATTCTCCAGCTTGCTACAACTAAATTCATTTGGAAATTTTTATGCCAAAGCTTTCCCCCCCCTCTTCTTCTCTGCTACAGAGGACTCTTTAGCAGCCCTAAACAGCACAGCCAGCTGCAGTTCTTCATTCTTTTCCTCTTCTTTCTCCTCCTTCTCCCTTTGCCTTCTATCTTTTGGCAATTGGAAATCAAGCTTCCTCCAACATGTTAAGTCTCATAATTCCATCAGCATGATCAATATTAGTTGGGAGCCAATATAAAATAATTATGTATTCCCCATGGTATCACTGTAGTTTTATTGACATTGGGAATCAATATTCTGAAAACACAAGCATTTTTTTACAAGAAACATAAAATTACTTTCCCTTATAAAGATATTTCTGTTATTTTATATGTTTCTTTTTCCCAACTTTCCCTGCAATGATATAAAATGCATTGGCAAGAATTTTCCACTTAACATCAAGATGTTGGCCTCTATCTGTTCCCAGAAATAAAACAGCAACTCATTATTTAATAATGGCATATTTTAAACTGTCTTTCTCAAAACCTTGCATAGGTTTCAGTTGGAGAAGGAAGTTGTGTTTAATAGACCTAAAAAGGAATTCTTAAAAGAAAATCCCCATCTTGTTTGATCTGCATAGGAAAAAAATGTTATTAGAAAGCTTAATTAGAAACATACTTTTGGAATAAAGAGCTGCAACATGTAATGTTAGCCAGCTGAGGAACAGAGACAAGCTTCTTTGCTCAATCTACAATCTGATGAAACTTCAAACCTCTGTGAATGAATTATTCAAGGCTGTGCTCAAACTGTTCCATCGTACTGATGTCAGCCTTATAAAACCTGGAATTCATTTTATCAAACTTTGCAACTGGATTTTTAAATGAATGTGTCGCAATGCAGAGAGAGAAAAAAGCACTTAATAAGGTCGTTTATTTATAGTAACTAGGCTATTATTACATGTAATCATATGTACTTGCTGAAGGTGACCTTTTAAAATTGGGAATAAATCCAGTGATATGAAAATAATCTTGAGTTAATTCAGTGGGATTTGCTTTGGAGTGGATACGGTGGCATTATTCATTCTGTGAATGAATGAAGACCTAACTACTCAGGCAAGCATAAAATAATGAGTTCTTCTGTCTAGGACTATTAGGAATTCTAGATCAGCAGCACGATGGAACCAATATATTGTCCCATCTCTGTTTTAAAATGTATTTTCTTTAAGAAGCAAAGTAAAAGACTTCATAGTTTTAGATCAGGGGTCTTCAAACTTGGCCCTTTTATGACTTGTGGACTTCAACTCCCAGAATTACTCAGCCAGCTTCCCTGTCTCAGATCATATAAGCTGTTTTTGAAGCTGTATGTTCTCCTCAAAGATTGCAATTGTAGCACACTACCCCCAAAAGGGTTGCTGGAGACTGGGTTCTTCTGGCCCTCTTTTCCAACCATCCAGGTGCCTTCTGCTATAGTCCATTGTTATAGCTGCCAGTCCACTCTGGTCCCTTACTTGCCTGGGTCAACTAGTCTTTGTTGTTTTGTTGTTCCAGCTGATCCCTTGTGCAGTCTCCTCCCAGCAGGCAAGTCACGGGATGGGGTGGTGATCAGTCTCCTCTTAGCAGATGGGTCACATGGTGGGGTGGTGGTCAGATGGCTGGGTGGTCCTTCTTCCTCTCTCTCTGTCTTCTGCTGCTTGCTGATTTCTCCTTCCACTACCTCTGCTCCTTCGCTAATTCCCCTGCCTGCCTGCCTTTCTCTCGATCTTTCTCTTTCACTTTTTCAGACTTTCTTTCCTTCCCTGTCCCTCAGGCTTCTTTCTCTACTTTTCCTCAACCTATCCTCAAGCAACACTCCCCCCCATTCATTCAGTGGGTTGGAGGCCAAGTGAGCCAGTAGCCCTGCTTCCCTTCTCTCCCTTTTCTCTCAGTCCCCAAAAGAGACTTATTTCTCCCTCTTCCCTTCTCTCTCTAACCCTTGCTTTCCTCTCCTTTCCCACCAAAACCTCCTCATTTTCACTCCCTCTTTACTCTGTGGGGTCAGGCCCTCTATTTTCCCTCAGGCCTGTCTCTCTCCACCCCCCAAAGAGACTCACATATCACTATCACCTCCTCTCTCCCTTGCTCTCTCCCATTTCCCGCCAAAACCTCCTCCTTTCATTACCTGTTCCCTCTTCCCCCATGCTACACAGTGATGCTCAGCCTAGATAAACCAGTATCCAGGGAGAATTTTTATAAAAAAATATTTGCTTTTCTTTCATCAATCTATTGTTTTCACATATACGAGACCACTTCCTGAGGGTTCATATTATTTGTTATTTCTCTATCAATGAATGAGAAGTAATAAAGAAGATCAGAATTATGGTTAAAAGTGTCATTACTTTGATGGCATTTTCTGCTGCAAAATTTCCTTTGATTTGTTGTTATATCAGAATCAAGCATATTGAGATTCTCCAACCACAGAATATATACATGCTACAATTATTTTATGAATTATTTAAATATTAATATTAAATATTAAAACATTAAATATAATTGATCTATTATAGTAGCAATAAATCATTTTAATTTATATTTACTTTCCAAGTTAAATTAAGAAAATCTTCTTTCAATTAGATCTTAAAATATGAAGTTTCCTAATGCTGTTATTTTGATATTAAAATAATACTGTTTAAGTAATTGAAGCCAAGATCTATGCAATGTCATAATAAACCAGTTACAGTTCCAGAATGGTATATTTTACGAAGAATTTAAGATCTTGGAGCCAAACTGTAATTAAAGATAATTATAGGGTTTTACCTTGCAGACAGATGGGGAGCAAATAAATTTAATAAATAAATAAATAAATAAATAAATAAATAAATAAATAAATAAATAAATAAATAAATAAATAAATAAATAAATAAATAAATAGTCCTATTCAGATGTCCACTTACCAACACTTGATGGGAAGTAGAGGTCTATTATTCCAACTTATCTATGGCAGTGCATCTATTAGCAATGAACATAACTGTAATTGGATTAGTTTCAAACAAACATTTTAGCCATGCATTGGATTTCAATAGATCAGTGGTGGCGAACCCATGGCACGTGTGCCAGAGGTGGCACTCAGAGCCCTCTGGGCATGTGCACCACCATCGCCAGCAGCTTGTGCAGATCCATTAGGCCGCCACCGCCACCCATAGCAGCAGTCCCACCCAGCACAAAGGAGGCGATCTAGCGGCTAGCAAGCTTGAGTAGAGGTGGTAGAGCACGCCCACACCCAGCAAGCCAAAGGCCACCCTGAGCAGGGAAAACCAGATCCCCATCGGTGCCATGGCATCCCAGTGCCAGCTAGGATTGCATGCCTCCCCCCCATCTCTGCTGGGCCTGGGTGGTAATGACACCAATGGGGATCTGGCTTTCCCCGCTCGGGGTTGCCTTTTGCCTGCTGGCCCTGGGTGTGCTCTATTACCTCTACGCAGGGCTTCCTAGCCGACCGCTTCACTTCCATCATGCTGGGTGGGCCTGCAGCTCTGGGCAGAAGCCTAATGGACCTGCATCACCACAGCACATGGAGTCTGGGGAGCATGTGATGTGGACCGCCAGACACACCTACTCCGTCCCATCTCCTCAGCCTCCTGGAGGGTCTTGCCCTTGGCCTGCGGGTGGAGCGCATTCCCCTCGTGCACTGCGGGTGGCAGTGGTGGCCTAATGGACCTGCGCAAGCTGTTGGCGGTGGTGGCGCATGTGCCCAGAGGGCTCTGAGTGCCGCCTCTGGCACATGTGCCATAGGTTCACCACTACTGAACTAGAATGTGTGTTGAAGGATTATTATGTCATCACACTTTACAAACCTGAGATACATCATACACTTTCAGAGATTGGAGCATGGACTCATGACTCGTGAAACATAAATTCTGGTGAGAAAGAATGATGGGCTCCAGCATGAGTTCAAAAGCTCAGAAGACTAAACCTCTGGTCCCAGTGACCGACCCGGATTGGATCCTGCAACATTACCCTGGGACACACATATTTGCCTTCATTCAGATTACACATCCTGCCTCAAGAGTCTATGTGCAGGCAATGTAGGGATTTTGGTGTGCATTAGACAGATGATCCTATACTGGCAGTCTTATAGCTCCAATTAGTTTTACCCATTTCCTGTGGAACCATCACTTTTAATGTGATCTCTGGTTTTTTTTTGTCCAGCCTCTATTCTTTTTTAGCTATAAAATTACTGCATATTTTTAATTGGTTGTTCAACTGGTCAAACTAGAAAATGTGAAGCTCTGCTAAATTCATATAATTAAAAGTGTAAGGATTTTGAATTCGCCTTCATTACTTACATTTTTTATTATTTTTTCAGACCTATTTCTGCATCAAAAATTTGCCCAAAAATATGTAGTCAATTTCTGAAACTTTATCTGAATATACACATTTTTAACCAACAAAAATTCCTGGTATAATGCTTTAGTATACATTATTTACACTTGATTATATATGTTTACAAGTTCATGTTCCCATGCTATACACATTTTAATTTATTATTGGTTAGGGCTAATGTTATTGAGTAGAACTGCTCTGCAAAGCACAGGAATCATCTCTTTTTTTGAGAGAAGTATTTTTCTTTTAAAATGCAAAGAAAACATTTTTTTCACTCATCTCCCCAGCAATCAGTAAGTATTTGGAACAAACGAGAAATGTTAATGTGAGTAGTAAAAGTTTTGTAAGAAGAAAAATATGCCTGCCAGACAGTTTCATATTAGAGAGCTCAGCTGTGTTCTATAGAGTTTGGCAAGTCAAATAAAAATTCCACAGTGTAATAATAATTCAACACTGCTGCACACCCCTGAGCCTTCATAGCAATCAGTGTTAAATTGTACTCTCTTTGTAGATGTATATTCATGAAAGCTTGTTCCCTGCATTTACTATGATTTCCTTCTTTCTAGTACTGCTTACTCTTCATCACTGTAATGTTTTCAGGCATGAGTTAACTTCTTTTTGAATTTACGTAGATAATAAGAAAATTTATTTTTTAAGTTTCTATAAAAATATACACACACACCAATATTAATCTTTTCAACAGCCAAGTCACTAGCATTGGCAAAATGAGGTAATATCAAAAATATATTGTGCTGACGTGATATGAATTCATGCTCAGGTACACTTTTGGAGTCCTTGGTCTTACTAGGATAAT
>NW_015386526.1:144153-150017 GCF_001527695.2 Protobothrops mucrosquamatus
CTTGGGCTACCTACGATCTAGATTTGAAGTTCTGAAATTTCTCTCCTGCCTTCAGTCATGTAACCAAACTTTGGACATTCATCAGCACAACTGTATTAATGGCCATTTGTAGTGTCCCATAGTCACGTGACCATACTTTACAACAGTTGCTGAAAACCAGCATTTACTTCTGTTTTTGGCAAAACTGCACCATAGTGAACCATTTCTTTACTTCATGACCTAGCATTTGCTTAATGATCACTGAAAAAAGAGTCATGAAATTAAATCAGTCACATGACTGATCCGTTTTACAACTGTCATGACTTATGAGTATAATGGGCAGACCCCATTATGGACATAGGTTGTGGATTGCCTGTAGTTAAAAGAGATTGGTTTGATGAACCAATACAGTGACAGCTGTACAGTCAATGTATACAACATATACCTCTTCACCATCCCTTTAAGTTCATTAAGCACACTAACATCATTTTTCTGAACATTAAACATTCAACACAAGTTTTTCTCACTTTCTTGTTTTACTTTCATGATGATTCTTCTAATTTTCAGCTAACCAAGAAGTATTACGTGCATAATCTCAATTTGTAAAATGTCACTTTCAAGTTTCATTTATCATCTCTTCCAGTCTTGCCATTATTGCAAATGTTTGTTGTATCACCGAAACAGGTATGGCTGTTAATCCTTCCCTCACTTCCTTCCCTATTCTGAATTCCAAACTTAATTCTTACATTAACTTCTTATTCATTGCTCTTCTGAGGAATATTTATAGCCAGTTATTCTGACATACTAATCAGCTTTAATATATTCCACATGTATAAATAAAAGTAAACATCCTTCTGATATTCTTCTATTCTCTCCATTATCCAGCTGAAATAAAAGGTCTGATTGTATGTTTGTCAGCCTTATTTAGAATTCTGCCTATTCATTTTTTCATCTTCATATATGGCCACATTCATCATATATGGCCACATTCTCATGTGTAAGATCTTAACCAAAACCTTGTCTGAACATTGAGTATTCTAATTCAACAATATTTGAAAATGTACTTGCTTCTTCCCTCTTCACTTATTTTCCACTACCCCAACTACCATCTTTTTCCATTTTAGTTGCACAGAGCTATTAATGGTTTAATTATTTCTTCTTTTCACATTTTAAACAAGTCAATGAGTATTTCAGACGTTTCTGGTGCTTGACATCTAATCCATTGCCTATCATATTTTTTATTTCTCTTTTTGTGAATATACCCTCCCTGCAAATGTATCTGTCACTTTCATCTTACAGCTCACCTGTTGCCAAATACTTTAATTCTCCATGTTTTAGTGGCTAGCTTTTTCTCTTTAAAATTACTGGGGTGTATGTGCTTGTGAGTGCGTGCATGCCCAATTTGAGTTTACCTCTTACAATTGCTCTTCAGGTGCTCTTTTATCCAAATTAAATTAAATTAAATTTTCTAAATGTGATGTATATATTTGACACAAATAAATTATGCTCTATTTGTGCTGGATTTCTACTGTCTCACTGGATTATACTTTTCCATCTTTTGCTATATAGACAATTTGACTGACATAGAACATCTGCTAATATCCAGGTGTATAGATTATATTCATTTTGTTTGAAGCAGATACTGGCAATGCCACATTATTCTCTTTGGAAAAACTATATTGACTTATTTTCTTTAAGTCAAACCTTCCTGTAAATTCTATGTTCTGTCTTCCGCCAATATATGCATTCCAATTATCCTATTGCCAGTCTTCTTTGAACAGAACTCTGTAGAAAATTATAGATATACTGATTTGACATAGCTTAACTCAGTTCCTAGTGCAAGACATCTCAGAAACTTATAGACCTGGCTCACCTAGATAAGACTCTTTAGGACAGATAAAAATGGGACCATGCAAAAATGATGCTTATAGCTGATGTAAGGATGCAGTCCTCCAGTTAGTACCACAGCAGGTTAAATCGTTTGCTTTATGTATAAGATTATTATTCCTAATATATACTGTTTAGTAAATTTCATTTCCACTTCAATCATTCCAAGCTTTCAAATCTTTGTTATAATCCTAGACCAACATAAGGCATAGAGAAGGAATACAGCCAATAATGGAAAGCATTGGAACATAAAAGATATAAAAAAGCTTTAGGAAACATTAAACCTTATAGAAAAGACATAGAAAATATATGAAGGTAAGTGTAATAAGATAGGAGACTATAAAGTGCTAGGCACTTTATGGTGTCAGGCAAGGGCCAAGTTGCGACCAAACTATAAGACTGAGCACTACACACAAGCTCTAAGTCTTTTTTCAGCAAACTTCGAAAGCACAGAGCTTGATAATGCTGCATGATGTGACCAAGTAACATTTGTCCTATGTGCTCTGGATGATTGTGTAGTGATGGTAGGATTAGGATGGTGTGATATCTCTAGAGTATGAAAACTGAAGGAGGACAGTTTCTATGGTTTCTAACTTGAATTTGCCATTCTATCAAGGACGACTTCCTGCTTTGACCCTCAAGTATGGCTAATGAGAAAGCATAATGTCACACTAAATTAAACTATTTTTCTTCATTAATACTACACGTTTTCTGCATTTTAAATCAGACTATCATGCAGCTTTTTTGAAGAGGACAAATCATCACTTTGAGTAAAATAACTAAAGGACTGACGTCTGACTAGGGTGGAAAATATCATCATTTTTTGTATCAATATGGAAATAATTTGCTATCCCTTTTATTTGATACAGGATGGATATGCTTCCTTCATGCTGGCAGAGCTACAATTACTCTAATATCAGTTGGGAATTACCGTCCCCTTTTAAAAAAAAAAAACCTTATCAGGAGAGGTAATCATAGCAAGAGCTCTAACTGGCATCACTCTCGGAAAGGAGAAATCTTCATTCAACAGCAGCATGGTAATTCCCTGGCAGGACAGAGTCATTAAAATGCTTTATTCTCTCATGGAAATGCCATATTAGCAACCATAATAGCTCGAAATATTTCTCTTGCTTTTTTTAATTTTTGGGTCCTGGGTATTTATGCTTTATTAAATACTATATTTTAAGCTATGATGCCAAATATATAATGAGGCAACTTTTAATTTTCTTAAGTATACTCCTGTTGATAAGTATTTATTTCACTACCTTTTTCATATCAGTTGTATATTCCATTGCACTGGAAAATGCATTGATTTTTGCAAGAATTTAATTTGAGCAACTCTCTCTTTTTTGTTATTGGAAAACAAATTATAATGGACAAGAAGTAGCATTTGCAATAATGGTCCCATTCGGTCTGTTTCTGTATAGGAACATTGTACCAGACATAAATATGGTTAGTGATTGGGGATCCTATTCCATCTTTATATGGAATTTTTCTTTGAATTAAACCCATAGTGAATGGGTGTATATTACCCTGTAAGCAATGCTGTGTTATCATTTGGTCAAGTGGGACTTCAAATATGCAGGTTACTTCAGCATGTTTTTATGCCTGAAACCAGATGTAAAATATCTTTTCAGAATCAACAGAAAGCTTACATCCTTTACATTTTCAAATACTTCTGAACAACTGTGATTAATAGGCTTTTGACAAACTTTAATATTTCTTCCCTTTCAGTGGTTACCAATAGTTTGCAATATGATGACTTTCATGGTTCACTGAATCTACTTTTTCTTTAAAAAAACCCCCTACACTTTATATGCTTTAAATTAAGCTTGAATTACATCCTGGAGTTTAGGTTAGGTCAGCAGAAGAGCATGTAATTTACATCGAGGAGATTTCAGGTTCAGTTCATGTCATTCCAAGCAATCGGTGGGGTTAAAAGGTCTAGGAAGTCACATTAGCTGTCAGTAATCTGAGTGCATTTCTGTATAAGACATATCAAATATACCAAAGTTTTATCTCCTCTTCCAGAAGGTCACTCATGAAACATTTCTTTTACAAAAATCTTCCTACTCAATAGGATTTAATCCAAGAAACAAAACTTGAGCAGAACAAGAACAGCAGGTGACATCTTTGGTTATTTCTGAGTGAAAAGCTGAAAATATTACCTTTTTTGTGGGGGATGGAAAATTGTAGTTTTTAAAGTAATAGGGTTTTTTTCTTACAGAAACTGAATACATTTATTTTCACCTGTACTTTTGGTAAAAAAAATAACCATAAATTTTGATATTAAAAGATTAACTACTTTGAAGCTGGATTTCAATAGTGTAATCTGGGGAAATTCTGGGATCAACAAAACGGTATTATGTGAAGAAGATGTTCCTTGAAAACTTAAGTTTCAGACTGCCTATCTTGCATTAGTCGTCGTCATCATCATCATCATCATCATCATCATCATCATCATCATCATCTTAGCCATTGTCTATCCACTGCAGGATGAAGGTCTTTTCCGTATGTTTCCAACCAATAGGGACCTGAGCTTTCTTTTGCCAATTGAGCCCGTAATATTTGGTGATGTCATAGATCCATCTTGTTGTAGGTTTCTTTCCTGGACACTTTTTATCAAGTGGGAGCCATTCTATGACTGCCTCGGTCTACCTGCCATCCTTTTTGTTTGCGACCAGCCCATTTTCATTTCAATTCTTTTACTCTCTTGATGATATTGTATACTTTGTTTTTTCTCTAATTCATGTGCAGGTCTTTCTATCTTGTGTTGTGATGCCGAGCATGTATCTTTCCATGGCTCTTTGCACCACTCATAGCTTTTGTATCAATTATGAGGTTACTGTCCATATTTCGCTAGCATATGTTAGTACAGGTAGCACACACTGATCGAAAACGTCTGGTTCTTCATATATATTTTCTTTCTTTCTTTGGTGAATTTATTAAACATAATGTGCTTCTTTTGCAGGTTTTTTTTTTAGCCAAATGGTTCTCATGCTTTGTGCAGCTCTTGTATGTGTCTTTGTAACTCTTCTGTGAGATGAGAACCATGTCCTCTGCAAATCTTAAGTAATTTATATAGGTGCCATTGATTTTTATTCCATCTTTTGCCCAGTCTAATTTGCAAAGTACTTCTTCAAGGCAGGCTGAGTAAAGGATAGGTGACATTGTATCACCTTGTCTTATACCTTGTTATAGGCAACACCTCCCCCATGTATTAGTATGGTATAAAATTTCTTTATAGTTATTTTTGCAATGGTAGTCCCACCTTTTTCTCTATAGACAATTCTAATATTCTTATCAGTTTTTTCATTTGTAATTATGTGGGAAAGAGTAGAGATCAATTTTAAAAAAAAATGGCTTCACACGTTTGTTGTTTTAAGAAAATATCATGTCTCTCATCTCGAATATTTTCATGCTTCATTATGTCAGCAAGATTCATTATGGTACCCATTATGGCAACAAAAGAATAAGCTGAGTTTGTCTGCAATTTCTCAATTGAGTATGAAAGAATATGAAAGCATATTGTGAGGGTTTAATTTCCTTGCATAACAATAAAGGCACAAATAAGGAATGTACTGTTAAGAAGAGCTGTACATATGTGTCAAGTTACGTTTGATGAGAAAACCTCATGCATTATGGAATTAACTGTTCCTGATAAGAAGTCAAACTTTTCCTTCCAAGAACATTTGAAGGGCAAGAGTGTTGAATCACTTTTATTAATTTTTATCTTTGAAACTAATTTGAATGATTCAGTAGAAATTTTCAATAAAGATTATTTGTTATACACTCTACTGTTAAAAAATAAAGCTGTATATGTAATTCTTTCTATAGTATTATAAAAAATACAGGTCCTGTTACCAGTTTGTTCTCTTTATATTGATGTAAGCCTTCAACCATAAAGTATATTTGAAGTGATATAATCTTGTATAGAAATTGGATCGCCCAGCTAAAATATAATTTGTTTATTTAAATGGTATAGTTGTAGATTTTTT